>NW_026615568.1:0-50030 GCF_000801105.2 Raphanus sativus | reverse complement strand
CCAATCTCAGGACGTATCACCCGGGACCGTGGCTCAGGTCCAGGCGCCGGCGCCGGGGGCCAGCGACTCGGGTCCAGCCGCCCGCGCGCCCACGGGGGCCGTGGTTCAGGTCCAGCCGCGGCGCCCGGGGCCGTGTCTCGGGTCCAGCTGCCGGGCGCCCAGGACCGTGGCTCGGGTCCAGACACCGGTGCCCGAGGCGTGGCTCGGGTCCAACCGCGGCGCCCGGGGCCATGGCTCGGGTCCAGCCGCCGCGCCCGGAGCCGTGTCCTCAGGTAACCTTTTTCGGTTATTCGTTTTCTCGGTTTTTCGAGGTTCTCACTATCACTTGGTTTTCCGAGGACTTTCGGGCATCGATTTCGTCTTGAACAATTTTGACACCAACATGCCGTTGCTGGGGACTCTTTCTTATTACCTTTAGATTAAAATTAGAATTTAGTATAGACTCTGTTACGTTTTGCTAAATTTTCTATTCTTTTCGTTTTACATCACCAAAGAACGGTAAACGCCTTGCAGAAAATACCAGAGACGATGCCAGCAATAAAAAATCACCACTCATGAAAAAGCAGGCAAAAGCAATTCTAATCCCACATAACTTCTTGACCCAGACTCTGACACAGAAACCTCCAAACAAAGAAGAAACTCACCAGATAAAAAGGATGAGGGAAAGACTGTACACTTAGAAAAAGGAGATTCAGATTCAGAAAATGAAACCAAAATCGATGGTCAAGATGAATCGATTATCGATCGACCCATTAGGAAAGAAAATGATCGACTGTCTTGTAGCACTAACGATCGCCAGGTACATCCTACCGAAACTGAGCGAGTCTATAGAGCTCCAGCCCCATTCCTTCCAAACAAACCACAGACCAAGAAGGCATTGGAACATGCAATATGCAAAAAGACCTTTAATAAAATCACTCTTGAGTTGTCCCTCAGTGATGCCATTAAGATAGCGCCCTCAGTAAAGAAATACATGAAAGATATGATGTCTTCAGATTATCCAACTGGGGAACATAGCGTGATGATGGTGTCAGAGGAAGTAAGTGCGATGATACAAGGAGAAACTTCAATCAAAAGAACTGACCCTGGTAGTTTCGTCCTAAATTGCATACAAAACGCACGCTTTCCTCGATCTCTTTGTGATCTTGGTTCTAGTGTAAACCTCATGCCATATTCAGTTGCAGTTTCATTAGGTTACTGATGTCTTGCATATTTTCATTGATTTAGCCATCTTCATATTGCATTTTTTTTATCTTGTAGGCTAAGGTTTAGGCATTTTTAGGATCCATTTTGCATTCGTTTTTCCTAATCAGGTGTTGGAGTATGCTCTGGTGTGATTTGAAGTGTTTGGAAGCCTTATGACCCAAAAAGAAGTGAAGATTCAAGTTTGGCCATGAAAAGAGAAGTGAACCCATGAGATGGGAAAGATGTCCCGGGGAGACTAGACCGGGATGCTGAACCCGGTCGGGAAGAAAAGCGTCCGGGAAGAATGGACCGGTTGCACACACCCGGTCGGCTGGACAACAATCAAGACGCGTCTGGACCTGGAAGGATGGACCGGCTGCACGCACCCGGTCGGGAAGAACATGAGCAGGACGCAGCCAGATGACCGGGATGCTAAACCGGTCGGGAGGGACGACGACAAGAACAAGATTGGACCGGGATGGTTGGAACGGGTTGGGTCATTTGCTCAACCCCTGACCAAAAATAAAGCTTGTTTCCCATTGGCTGAAGCCTAATTGACTCCAAGGACTTTTTAGTAATTTTTAATGATGTTCCTAGGTTTTCTAAGCCTAGTATAAATATTCATGTTAACCCTTAAGTGGGATTATGTTATTTTTCTCTTTAAGAACACAAACCTTTGAGTAAAGATTTATCTTTGAATCATAATCTCATCTCATCTTTGTGTTCTTGATTGTCTGATTTCATCTCTGTTCTTTCTCTACATGATTAACCTTAAATCTCTTATGGATTCAAGAGTGATAATGGTGATTATTGAGTAATCCACTATAGCATTCATGGGGTTATTAGGCTAGATCTAAGGTGTTCTAGTGTAGATCTATATTGTTCCTTGCTAGTAGAGTGCTTTTAATGCTATGTTAGAGTTGGCCACTCTAAAGTTGAGCTTTAGGCATTTTATGTCCGAAAGGTGTTTGATGAAATGCCTGAACCAACTCTCCTAACTTTTAACATTCTTTACCAAAGAAATTTGTTGTTAAAGGTGTTAAGGTGGCTAGTAGACTAGTTCTTAATGATTGCTTAGATAATATTCAACCTAAGAAATTAGATGATTGAGTTATCTTTGTGAATGAACATTTCATCTAGAGATAGAGTTTGTTTAGGATTGTGTCTAGGCCTAAGGTTGCAAGATTGATTGTTGCTACCACCCTTAGATTAAAACCTGATCTCCCCAAGGTCAATTTCCTTAGCCCATGAGTTCTCCCATCTCATTAAGAAAGAAAGTTTCATCTTTAATTGCTTTTTAGTATTATCTTAGATTAAAATCATTCTCAATATGTTGGTAGTGTTGGGCCCAAATATGACCCCCTAGCTAGTGATAGACAATAAGAAATGATAACAGGCCGTGAAAGGCCCATCATGAATTCAATCTTCAAAAACAGCTAAGTCAGATCCGGAGGCTGTGAGCTGGAGATGTTCATCAGAGAGGTCAAGGAAAAGAGGCAGCTCGTTGACAAGTAAACAGGCGTAGGACCCGGTCAAAGGGAAGCTGTTACAAATCCCTCAAATCACGGAGAGGATCTCGGGAACCTGTTGGTAGCAACCGATGGAGCCTGAGGCTATTTAAAGAGAAAATCAATCCTTATTCATTTGGACGATTATTCACATCATCTCTAGAGCAGTTTATCATCTTTGTAATCATCGAGAGAAACATCTTTTGTAACCCTTCTTTTACCACATTATCAATACAAATCATCATTCATTCTACAAGTTCTTACGGGATTCAGCCCACGATTATCTTTCCCGAATCCTTTCCTAAACTATAACCTGACCTAAAATCAGGAGGTGAGTTTAATCCCTCACAATTGGCGCCGTCTGTGGGGAAGAAACAATGGAATCCCTTACTCCAACTTAAGGATGAATCCAGTCGATCAGACAACAAATTCATCTAACCGATGAACAGTACTCAGATGAACAGTACTGGAAGAATAGTATCTTGATGAACAGTATCTCGGTGAACAGTATCTCGATGAACAGTATCTCGATGAACAGTATCCCGATGAACAGTATCCCGATCAACAGTATCCCGATGAACAGTACTCAGATGAATAGTACTCGATGAACAGTATCTCGATGAACAAAATCTCGATGAACAGTATCTCGATGAACAGTATCTCGATGAACAGTATCTCGATGAACAGTATCTCGATGAACAGTGCTGGAGCAGCCAACACGAGAACCTCCAATGAGATCGATCCAGGGCTCCCAGCCCTCGTTACCCCTCAGCACCAACCTGCTCCGAACCAGACGGAGGCTCAGCTCTCTGAGATCCGTCGCATGATGATGCAGCTGGTAGAAAAAGCTCAAGAAGGTGAGTGTACAATGCAACAGCTAGCCGCTCGGCAGCAACGATTCGAAGAGGTCACTAGATCTCTAACCGCAACAACCCAACCACCGCAACGTCAGGGCTCAGGAGTGACCTTCCGAGATCGAATAACTGACCCCTCGTTCCCTCGAGGACGTCTCGACTTTTCCCTTGATAACACTGGATCGGGAGAACAGGGACCAGCTTTCCAAACGCCTCATGCTAGGACAGCTCCTGTGCTCAGTCCACCCCTCACCAGTGCTATGGGAAGCAACATAGCATCGACTAGCTCTATTCCCGATCAGGTTACTGGTCAGAGCGCTCGCTTACCTCCTCCACCACCTATTCTTAGGTCAGGAGAAGGAGTATCCGACCCGTCCGGGGGCAGAACGTCAGCTCCGGTGTTTCGGGCCAGAAACCGAAACACGAATCCGGGCGAACATCAAAGGACGTATGCTGATCCTACAGCTCGCCCCACTAACCTAGCTCGTCAAAATAACCCAATAGCCAGTGAGCAAATCAGCCCACCGAGCACTTGGAAAAATGATCGAACACGATTCCATCAGGGACCTGTTCGCCAGGTACATGTTCGTCAGGTACCTAACGATGACCCGACTGTCCTTCCTCTAGAGGGACTGATGTCTTGCATATTTGCATTGTTTTAACCATTCATTCATAAGCATTTGCATCATATAGACTAGGATTTAGGCATGTTTAGGTTGCATTTTGCATACATACGTCCTTATCAGGTATTGGAGTGCGCCATGGAGTGATTTGAGATGTTTGGGAGCAATGTGATCAAAAAAAAGGAGGGGTGAAAGATGAAATTGAGTTAGCTTTCTAATGGAGGTGGTTTCAAGTCATTTGGAGATGTGATAAAGAAGTTATGACCAATTTACTAGTGGCATACGAACCAGAGCGACCTCCCACAGCGACCCTGCCTGGTCGCTGTGCCACCGCCAGCCTGGAGCGACCCCGGCGCAGCGAGTCTCACCGGTCGCTCGTCTTTCCTGTCCAGACCACAGCGACCTCCTGGAGCGGGTCTCCCTGGTCGCTCCACCCCTTTATGCTACCCGATTTTATGATTTTTCAAGGACCTTTTTGCAATTTCTTATGCACGTTTTTACTCTGAAAAACCTAATGTTTAAGTATGTTGTAGCCACCTTTTGGCAGATTATCTTTGATCTATTGAAGAACACAAACTCTCTCAAGAAAAACATTTCTTTTTGGCTTGATTTGTTATTGTTCTTGTGATCTCTCATCTATTTCTCTACATGATTAATCTGAAATCCATCATGGATTTAAGAAGAATCATGGAGATTAGTGAGTAATCACCTTTTGGATTCATGGGTTAGGGTGATTAGGTTAGTTCTAGGATGTTTAAGGTATAGATCATACTTGTTCCTTGCTAGTAGAGTGATCTTAATGCATCATTTGAGTAGGCCACTCAAAGGGTGATCTCTAGGCATTTCTCACCCGACAGGTGTTTGATGGAATGCCTGAGTCAGCTCTCCTAGGCTTTTAGTGTACTTTGCCAAAGACATTTGTTGTTAAAGATGCTAAAATAGCTAATAGACTTGTTAGTAATGATTGCTTGCATGTTATTCAACCAAAGACATTTGATGTTTGAGATATGTTAGCAAATGAGCATTCATCTAGACATAGAGCTTGCTTAGAATTGTGTCTAGGCTTAAGGTTGTTTGTTTGATCGTTTATTGTTCATCCTTAGTTCGAATCCTGATCACCCGAGGTCAAGTTCCTATACCCATGAGTTCTCCTTTAGAAATAGTTTAAAAGTTATCTCATTTACTGTTTTGTTTCATTGTTAGGATTGTTAGAATTCATAAATTCATGCTTTTGATCGCACTTAGATTAAGAAAGTACTTGCATTCTTGGTGCTTTAGATCCCTCAGAATTGGTTCGACATTCATCACTATCCTACAACATTTGTCTTAGGAGACTAAAAACTCCTATCATCAAATTGGCGCCGTTGCCAAATTCTGAGTTTGATTTGAACATTGAGATTTAGTCATTTGCTTGAGACTAAGTCATTTTTATTTTTGTAAGCTACTAATTCTCTTCTTCACCTCTTTGTGATTTTCAGGTGTATGAACTTGAGGAGCAAAGGTACATCAAACCTTGTTCCAAGAGCCGCAGACATCAGAGCTTTAGAGAGAGAGTGTGCTAGAAAAAGAAGAGAAGAAGAGCAACAAGCTTTACTGCAGATACAGGAAGCTGAGATGGCTGATCCACAAAATCCTCTGAACCCCAATGGAGTAAACAATGTTCCACAAGGGCCCCAACAGCGACCAGCTCGCCCCATTGGCACTTATGACCGCCCCAACACCCATGGTCCTAGACTTGGAATCCGAGCACCAGATGTGGCTGCTAACAACTTTGAGATCAAGTCAGGACTGCTAAACTGCATAGAGAACAACAAGTATCATGGTCTGGCTGTGGAGGACCCATTTGATCACTTGGATAAGTTTGACAGCTACTGTGGTATGTCAAAGACTAATGGTGTGTCAGAGGATGCTTTAAAGCTCAAGCTATTCCCCTTCTCTTTGGGGGATAAGGCACGTCAGTGGGAGAAGTCTCTACCAAGTGACTCCATCACTACTTGGGAAGACTGCAAAAAGGCATTCTTGGAGAAGTTCTTCTCTACCTCAAGAACTGCTAAGTTGAGGAACGAGATCTCCAGCTTCCAACAGAAGAACTTGGAAGGATTCAGTGAAGCTTGGGAGAGATTCAATGGTTACCAAGCTCAGTGCCCACACCATGGTTTTTCTAAGGAGAGCTTGCTGAGCACATTCTACATAGGTGCTCTTCCTAAGTACAGAGCCAGACTGGATACAGCTAGCAATGGGTTCTTTTTGGGGAGAACTGAGCAAGAGGCAGAGGCTCTGGTTGACAACATGGTTAAGAGTGATGCAGTCTACAGTGGAGACCATGACAGAAGCAGTAGAGGTGATGACAAACACACAAGGAATGAGATAAAGGCTCTTCAGGAGAAGATTGACACACTCATTGCTGATAAGGCCACACAAGCGCAGGTGAACTTTGTTGGTAACCCACAACAGGAGATACCTCCTACTGTCAATGAGGTTGAGGGTTTGGAAGGGCAAGAAGAATTGTGTTTCATCAACAGCAATGGTAGCTGGTACAAGAAGGAACCCAACTTTCAGTACAACAACTACCAACAGAAGCCCTATTCCAACAACCAGCAGAGTTGTTATCAGCCAAGAAACAACCAGCAGAGCAACTATCAGCCTCAGCAAAACCCCTCTCTTAGCTCCTCTGCCCCTCAAGAGAGCAGCACTGATGCCTTACTTAAACAGATCTTGGAGTCTCAGACTAGAAGTGAGAAGCATGTGGGCTATGAGCTGAAGAACCTTCACTCCAAGATTGATGGGAGCTACAATGAGCTCAACAACAAATTCTCCCACCTTGCTTCTTCTGTCAAGAATTTGGAGAATCAGTTTGCTTCCATGAGCACCCACCAGAATCGCCAGCCAGGATCTCTACCTGGAAAATCTGATCAAAACCCCAAGGAAGCAAAAGCTGTCACACTCAGGAGTGGTAAGCAGTTACCTCCTAGAACCCTCACCAAGGATGCTAAGAAACAAGGTGAGGAGGTAGCCATCAATCTAGATGATGAAGTGGTCATTGTTGATGAGAAGACAGATGATGAGATCTTGGAGAAGATTGAGAAAGATAAGGGTAAAGGAAAGGTTGGAGAAGAAAAGAAGCCAACAAAAGATAGTGAATCTGCTGCTCCAGCAGGTGAAAGCCCTTTTGTCCCTCCTCCCTATGAACCCAAGCTTCCATTCCCTGGTAGATTCAAGAAGCAGCTGCTACAGAAGTACAAGGCTTTGTTTGAGAAGCAGATGAGTGAAGCTCAGGTTACAATACCCATCATTGATGCTTTCATGCTGATTCCTCAATACAGCAAGTTCCTGAAAGATGCTGTAGCTGGTAAGAAGAAGGAGATGGAGGGAATGATGGTTCTGAGTCATGAGTGCAATGCCATCATTCAGAGGCTTGATGCTCCAGAGAAGCTAGAGGATCCAGGATGCTTCACACTACCTTGTGCTCTTGGACCTATGGTATTTGAGAAATGTCTCTGCGATTTGGGAGCTAGTGTCAGCTTGATGCCTTTGTCTGTGGCAAAGAAGCTTGGCTTCACTCAATACAAGAAGTGTAGACTCTCTCTGGTGTTGGCTGATCGTTCAGTGAAGTACCCTGTGGGCATCCTAGAGAACCTCCCTGTGAAGATTGGAGGGTATGAGATACCTACAGATTTTGTGGTGCTTGAAATGGGTGAGGAGGCTCAAGACCCATTGATTCTTGGAAGGCCATTCTTAGCTACAGCAGGAGCTATTGTGAATGTGAAAGAAGGCAAGATTGACCTCCATTTGGGAAAGGAGAACATCCTCCACTTTGAAATCAAGGAGAAAATGAGGAACCCCACTGTGTTTGGACAAGCCTTCATCATTGAAGAAATGGGCCCTCCTGCTGATGATCACCTTGGTGAGCTACCACCTGAGGAAGATGGGGTGTTAACTCCACTTTCTGCACCTACTCCAGCCTGATCCAAAGGAGGCAAAGTCAAGCTAGAGACTTAAAACAAGCTCACTTGGGAGGAAGTCCCATGAGTATCCTTGTATATATTGCATTAGTATTTTATTTTCATCTTACTGCATAAAACAATGGGAAAATGAAGTTGTGTGCAGGTCAAAATAGGAAAAAGGAGTGACACAAGGACGAGCAGAGCCCAACGACCAGTCACAGCGGCTCTGCCTGGTCGCTGTGACTCCATCAGCACGGAGCGGTCTTGGCGCAGCGGCTGATCACCGTCGCTCGCTTCATTCTGGAGCGACCTCCCACAGCGGCTCATGGAGGTCGCTGTGAAGCCATCACCAGCAGCGACGCACCCGCAGCGACACGTCCCCATCGCTCGTCTTCTTCGGCAGCGGTTAGCTGGAGCGGGTCTCCCTGGTCGCTGAGAAGCCATCACCCGCAGCGATCCTTCCACCTCGCTCCCGTCTCAGGTAACTGGAAACTTCCCTTATCCCAGTTTTTTCTTTGCATTTTAGAATTTTATTGGGTACCTCACTCACACAGAGACTGTGTGATTTAAGTGTGGGGGAGGTGCCAAGCATTTGATCATGTTTGCTTTGATGATTCTGAGTCTCATGCATTACATTTTGCATTCTTATTTGCATAGAAAAAACCAAAAAAAAAATTAAAAAAATTTTGAAAAACACAAAAAGAATCATTTAGTGTATCATTTGCATACTTTAGGATTGAGTCTAGAAGCATATAGGTTGCATTCATTTGCATTGGGAGCTGATTTAAAACGCCTTGTAGAGAGCATTGTCTAGCCTTGTATAGTTCATGCACCTCTCTTGAAAACCTTGTAAGCTTCGTGCCTTGAAAACTCTCCCTAAAACTCAATCTCTTAAGCCAACTACAACCTTGAATTGAACTGAATGAACTTAATTTCTTGCTCATGGTCCCTTGTGTGCTAAGTCATGGATATACACACTAGAGTTGTCACGTCTTTTATGCCGATCTTTTTGACAATCTCTAGTGGCATTCCACTCCCTAAAAACCTCTCCTCCTTTTAAGCCTTAATTGTTTGTTGAGTGAGGCCTTTTCGGAAAGTCTTACATGCGCATAATCTTGAGAGTATTGGGAACGACAATGCTCAGTCTTCATTCTTGCTAGATTGCTTATGCTATTGTCTAGCCATAGGTGGGGGTGAGTGTTGTAAAGTTTGAACTTGAAAGTTGAATGGGAATGAATGAACTCTTGTGCTTAATTGTCTTATTGGGAATTGTATAAACCTCTAGCTCAAAGTTGTGAAAGTCTTGGCCCCCAAATAAAAAAAAAAAAAGAAACCGAAAAAAAAAAGAAAAAGAAAAAGGGGGCTAGCAAAGTGAGAATGAGCTTAGAGGTTGTGTTTTAAAAGTTTAAATATTTCCCTTGATTAAGAGTTTGTGGATGTGTTCTTGAGATTTTTGGGTGAGAGATGTGAGATGGGTGTAACTTGGGATTTTAATTGTGTCACTTTTATGTTTGAAAAAGGGTAGAACAATGAAGATTGAGCATTGTATGCATTAGTTGATCCCTTTCTTAGATATATTATGTGCAATGTCAAGGCTACTTGTTTTGAGTGTTAAACCTTGAAGATAATGAGTTATGAACCCCTTGATCACCATAATGAAAAGCCTTCCCTTACCCAAATGACTTGGACCAATTGACCATTTGCATAGAGCTCACTTGTTGTATTGCTTAATGAATGTGAGAGTTGGCTGAACTGAATGTGTGAATGCATAATGTTGAGTTGAGACAGGCCTAGAGAAGCTAGAGGATAATAAGAGAGAGTGTGCTAGTAGTGAATTCTTATGTTGAAGCGAGTGCTTTTGTGTTTCTCTTGGCTATGAGCTTCCACTTTCAAACCTCTTCCCCTATGAGTCCCAGAAAGTTCACTTGAGGACAAGTAAAGGACTAGTGTGGGGGAGTTGATGTCTTGCATATTTGCATTGTTTTAACCATTCATTCATAAGCATTTGCATCATATAGACTAGGATTTAGGCATGTTTAGGTTGCATTTTGCATACATACGTCCTTATCAGGTATTGGAGTGCGCCATGGAGTGATTTGAGATGTTTGGGAGCAATGTGATCAAAACAAAGGAGGGGTGAAATATGAAATTGAGTTAGCTTTCTAATGGAAGTGGTTTCAAGTCATTTGGAGATGTGATAAAGAAGTTATGACCAATTTACTAGTGGCATACGAACCAGAGCGACCTCCCACAGCGACCCTGCCTAGTCGCTGTGCCACCGCCAGCCTGGAGCGACCCCGGCGCAGCGAGTCTCACCGGTCGCTCGTCTTTCCTGTCCAGACCACAGCGACCTCCTGGAGCGGGTCTCCCTGGTCGCTCCACCCCTTTATGCTACCCAATTTTATGATTTTTCAAGGACCTTTTTGCAATTTCTTATGCACGTTTTTACTCTGAAAAACCTAATGTTTAAGTATGTTGTAGCCACCTTTTGGCAGATTATCTTTGATCTATTGAAGAACACAAACTCTCTCAAGAAAAACATTTCTTTTTGGCTTGATTTGTTATTGTTCTTGTGATCTCTCATCTATTTCTCTACATGATTAATCTGAAATCCATCATGGATTTAAGAAGAATCATGGAGATTAGTGAGTAATCACCTTTTGGATTCATGGGTTAGGGTGATTAAGGGTGATTAGGTTAGTTCTAGGATGTTTAAGGTATAGATCATACTTGTTCCTTGCTAGTAGAGTGATCTTAATGCATCATTTGAGTAGGCCACTCAAAGGGTGATCTCTAGGCATTTCTCACCCGACATGTGTTTGATGGAATGCCTGAGTCAGCTCTCCTAGGCTTTTAGTGTACTTTGCCAAAGACATTTGTTGTTAAAGATGCTAAAATAGCTAATAGACTTGTTAGTAATTATTGCTTGCATGTTATTCAACCAAAGACATTTGATGTTTGAGATATGTTAGCAAATGAGCATTCATCTAGACATAGAGCTTGCTTAGAATTGTGTCTAGGCTTAAGGTTGTTTGTTTGATCGTTTATTGTTCATCCTTAGTTCAAATCCTGATCACCCGAGGTCAAGTTCCTATACCCATGAGTTCTCCTTTAGAAATAGTTTAAAAGTCATCTCATTTACTGTTTTGTTTCATTGTTAGGATTGTTAGAATTCATAAACTCATGCTATTGATCGCACTTAGATTAAGAAAGTACTTGCATTCTTGGTGCTTTAGATCCCTCAGAATTGGTTCGACATTCATCACTATCCTACAACATTTGTCTTAGGAGACTAAAAACTCCTATCATCAGGGACCTGAGGCTATTCGTAGATATATGGAGCGGACTCACGAAGCTCTCCAAAAGCTGGGTGCTCAAGTCCACAAGGCAACGAGCTCAGCTCCCGAAATCGAGAGCTTGATCGAAGAGACCTGTGGAACTTCATTCACTGACAGAATTGCCAACTCTTACATAAGAGACACCCGAAAAATTAGGATCCCCGAATACGACGGGACCTCAGACCCAAAGGCTTACCTGAGAGCCTTCCGGTTAGCTATCGTGAAAGCTCACTTTACAAAAGAAGAATGCGAAGCAGGTTACTGCATGACATTCGCCAAAAATTTAGTCGGAACAGCCCTCGAATGGTTCTCTGGTCTCGAACCAAATTCGATAGATAGCTTCGACCAGTTAAGCAACGCTTTCATGAAGCAATACTCGACTCATATCCTAAAGCAAGCATCCGAGGCTGACCTCTGGAATATCAGACAGGGAGTGGGAGACTCACTACGAGCCTACATTGAAAAATCCGTTTTACCAGGTCGCCATCGAGGCTCTCAGAAGAGGTCTCTGGTATAAATCAGAACTTTGGTCGGAGCTAACGCTCAATCCTCCCCCAACTATCGACGATGCTCTTCATAAAGCGTCTAGATACGTCACCTTGGAAGAGGAAACAACTGCACTGGATAAGCTCCACAAGAAACCCCAGAATCACCCGAAAGGTGAAGCCTCAGAAGCAAAAGAACCTCATAAAAAGGGGAACTCTCGAAACAATCAGACCCAGGGAGAACATTCCTATGCAATCGAGGAAGATAAGGAAGAAAAACCTATCGCCGCAGCAAACAAAACCCCCTGGTCAAAAGGATATGATGAGAACAAAAACTGCTCTTATCACGATGGGAATGGGCACTCAACTGAGGAATGTTGGGACCTCCAACGACAACTGGCAGCTAAATTCGCAGCCGGAGAAATAAAGGGAGTGGACCTTAAAAAGCCACCACCTTATCAGAAAAGAGGTCCCAGAGACACCCCTCCAAAGCGCGATAGGTCACCTGAGAAGGATATCACCCTCTTTGTGCATGATATCACCCTCTTTGTGCATGAATAGGATACATCTTGAGGATGAATCAATGACTTCTATAGAGCATCAAAGAAGGTTAAATCCTAACCTGAAGGATGTTGTAAAGAAAGAGATTCTTAAACTCTTGGATGCTGGTATTATTTACCCTATTTCAGATTCTAAATGGGTATCGCCTATGCATGTGGTTCCAAAGAAGGGTGGTATCACTGTGGTTAAAAATGACAAGGATGAATTGATACCAACTAGAACCATAACTGGCCATAGGATGTGTATTGATTATAGAAAGCTCAACTCTGCATCTAGAAAGGATCATTTTCCATTGCCATTTATTGATCAGATGGTTGAGAGACTTGCAAACCACCCTTTCTATTGCTTTCTTGATGGGTATTCAGATTCTTCCAAATCCCCATACATCCCGATGATCAAGAGAAGACAACATTCACATGCCCCTATGGCACCTTTGCATATCGAAGGATGCCATTTGGGTTATGTAATGCTCCAGCAACCTTTCAAAGGTGCATGATGTCTATCTTCTAATATTTCATTGAGGATATAGTGGAGGTGTTCATGGATGATTTCTCTGTCTACGGATCTTCTTTTTCTGCTTGTTTGTCCAAATTGTGCAGGGTCCTACAGAGATGTGAAGACACCAACCTTGTGCTGAATTGGGAGAAGTGTCTTTTTATGGTCAAAGAAAGGATTGTACTTGGGCACAAGATTTCAGAAAAAGGCACTCAGGTGGACAAGGCTAAGATTGAAGTGATGGTTAGTCTACCCCCACCAAACACAGTGAAGGACATCAGAAGTTTCCTTGGCCATGCTAGATACTATAGAAGGTTTGTCAAGGACTTCTCAATGGTTGCTAGGCCAATGACCAAGCTGCTATGCAAAGAGGCCACTTTCAGCTTTGATTCAGAATGTCTTGAAGCTTTTAAGAAGCTGAAAGGTGACCTGGTTAATGCTCTTATTGTCCAGCCACCTGATTGGAATCTCCCATTTGAGATCATGTTTGATGCTAGTGATTTTGCTGCTGGAGCTGTTTTGGGGCAGAAGAAGGATGGCAAGACTCATGTGATCTACTATGCTAGCCAGACATTGAATGATGCTCAGATGAGGTATGCCACAACTGAGAAGGAGATGCTGGCCATTGTTTTTGCCTTTGAGAAGTTCAGAAGTTACTTGGTGGGGTCAAAGGTCATTGTCTACACTGATCATGCTGCTTTGAGACACCTCTCGGCCAAGAAGGATGCCAAGCCAAGACTATTGAGGTGGATTCTTTTGCTTCAGGATTTTGACTTAGAGATCAGAGACAAGCCCGAAATTGAGAATGGAGTGGCTGATAACTTGTCTAGGCTGAGGATTGAAGGTGATATCCCTATCGATGAAAGACTTCGTGAAGAGCAAATCATGGATATTAGGGCAGTGGTTGCAGTTTGTGAGACAGGCAAGAAGATTGAAGAGGTCAAGGCATCTAAAGAGAAGGAGCCTTGGTATTCAGATTTTGTGAATTACCTTGTCACTGGAAAGGAACCATTAGAGCTTGAAGGTTATGCCAAGAAGAAAAACTACAAGGAATTGAAGAGGTACTACTGGGATGAGCCATTTCTCTACATCCTTTGCAAGGATCATCTCTATAGAATGGCAGTGGTTGAAGAAGAAGTTGATGGGATCCTAAAACAATGCCATGGATCTTCATATGGAGGCCATTTTACTGCCTTCAAGAAAGTGGCCAAGGTTCTACAAGCTGGATTTTGGTGGCCACATATGTTCAAGGACCACACAAGATTTCATCTCAAAGTGTGACTCTTGCCAAAGGAGAGGGAACATCACTAAGAGTAATGAGATGCCTCAAAACCCAATCCTTGAAGTGGAAGTGTTTGATGTTTGGGGAATAGACTTCATGGTTGATAAGTGATGGGGGTTCACACTTCTGATATACCATGGATTTCACCCATTATCTACCATGGTATAATAGTATTTTATTATATAACTAATGTGTTTTCTAGCCTGTTAGGTATGTTTTCAGGTTCAGGAATGTTTCGTGATAAAGTGATGTTTTTGGAGCATTTTGGAGTACAAGAGATAATACACCCGAGTTGAACATTTATAACCAAGTCGGAAGTCAACATTTAGAGAAGAATCGATCGATACTCATCCAGAATTGTCGATCGATGTAGCTGAGAAGATCCGCGTACTAGAAGATTATAATCGATCGATACACAGCTAGTGTTGTCGATCGATATCGAGGACGAAATGGTTTAGCCGACTACTTCACCAAGACTTCACCAAATTACGAGATTGCCCCTGACGAGTTTTTAACCAAATGGAAATGCTTAAATATCCTGCTTAAGTGTTTTTGATGGCAAGCTTTGAAAAGCAAGAAAGAAAGCAAGCTTTTGCAACCAGAGAGAAAAGCAAGCAGAGAGTGTGAGAGAAAGCTAGAGTTTTATATGTTTTGAGATATTGGAGAGAACATTGAGAGATTTGTGATTGAACTCCATTTGTTTTCTATTCTCTATCTAATGCAATTATTTTACCTATCTTGTGTTATAAATTGCTTAGCTATGTCTGAGTAGTCTACTTGTTAGATCTAGGGTTTAAATAGGTTTGTGGGATTAGCCCCAAACTATATTTGCTAGTTGTGATATTCATCAAATGGATTGTAACCTATGCTTGTTCTAGAGTAGCTAACTAGAGAATAGATCACTAGGATCCTTATATCTTGAATTATCTGTTTGAACTAGTTGTCTCCTTGGAGAAGAGCTAACCGCCCTCCTTGAGACCTAGTGCTCATTATCAGCTCGCGCCTAGGCATTTCTAGAAGCCGTCGATCGATATCCCAACTGGACAATCGATCGGCGCTGCAAAAGGTGTATCACTCGATATCTCTAAAGGATATCGATCGACTCTTTTTCTGGTCAAAAGATGACAGTTGAGATCAGAGATCTAGTTATTTAACCAGTGAGACATCACTGAGTGTTAAGCGGCTGAGTTCTTTAATATCATGCAAGCAACTTATTAGGCATTTATAGATATTATAATCTCCATTCCTGAATAATAGTCCTATGTCTAACCCTCTTCATTATCATTTAAACAACGATCATATTGTTAGTTAGAGCAACTACCTTGCTCATTTTAGGATTGTCATTTACATTTCATCATAAAAACCAACTTCACCTAGGATTGATTAATTGATTAGATTTAATTGGTTCTCTAGCTCCTCGTGGTTCGATCCCTAACTACTACAGCTGAACCTCTTATTTGAGAGAGTAAGGCTCTATAGGGTGATTTGAGAGCATATCAAATTTGGCGCCATTGCCGGGGAGCTATGATCGCCATTAGATTTAATTTTATCAATTTTAGGTTTTTCTTTTTCTTTAATCCCTTTCTGATTAAAATTGTTCTTGTATTTTCAGGTACATGCCCAGCAGTACCGGAAGCAATAAGGGGAATCAACTACTATTCTCGGAAGATCCTGCACACTTGAAACGTTCAATCCGCAAAGACCTACGCTCCACATCGATCAACAGAACCGCAATACTGTCGACTGATACTCACGTTCAACCGTCGACCGATACTCAGACACTACCGTCAACCGATACTCTTCGCCGTTCCACATCGTTCGACACTACCCACCGTACATCGATCGATACTAATCCGCGAGGCATGGTTGCGATTGTTATTCTCACGCAGGGCGAAAATGGAAACCTGTATGACCAGGATGGTCATCTGCGTAATGCAACAGGTCAGAAGCTAAATGCACAGGGAAACATAATCCCTGAACCAGAAGCTGAGGCTACCGAAGAAGCTCAAACACGATCATTGGCAGACTACAATCGTCCTGATGAGTACTACACCAACATATCAGCTATTCGACTTCTACAGATTCAGAAGCCGAACTTCGAGCTCAAACCTCAGTACTACTCTCTCATGTCACAAATACCCTACGCTGGGTTATCACACGAGGCACGTGCTGAAGACTTAAGGAGCAAAATCGCCACTTTCGCGCAAAAGCCTGGTGAGACTTTTAAAGACGCGTGGATCAGATTTAAGTTTTTCCAGCGAGACTGTCCACACCATGGATTCAATGAAGTGAAGCTGCTAAGCACTTTCTACAGAAGTATCGCCTTGAGGTATCAGATGGCTCTTGATACTGCTAGCGAGGGGAACTTCAACACCAAGGAGAGGCTGTGAGACTTATTGAGAACCTAGCCAACAGAAGCAGCACCAAGAACACTGACTCTGATAAGAAGAAATCTGTTGCAGCCATCAGGGAGGACCAGATGAGTGAAGTCAGAGCTAAGATAGATGCTTTACATGCATTTCTAGGGAAGCTAGTCTGCTCAGCTGAAGAAGGAGAGGCTAGAGAAGATGATACAGAAGAAGATGTGAACTACATTGGAGGTACTGATTTCAGAAATATGGAAACCAGAGTGGCAACATAAACTTTTTTGGCAGTGGTCAGAAGAGTAACTACAACGAGAGTTCACAGTATCAGAAACCTTTCACCAACACCAGGAACTATGGCAACTCAGCTTACCAAAACCCACCACCACCCACCCATGAGAGTAAGTTTGATGCCATGATTGATTGAGTTCTTGAAGGACAGCAGAAGCTTACAGTAGACTTCAATGGAAAGATTGACTCTGTCTTCAGCAATCTGAACACAAGGATAGACACCATTTGTACTCAAGTTAGGAAGCTTGAGACACAAATTGTCCAAACTGAAGACTCTATCAGGAGAATTGGAACTTCTAAGGAAGTAGGAGAAAGAAGCATGAAACACCACGTGAATGCCATCATATATGATGATTTTGGCAAGTGGTGAAGCATGAAAAGCTTCAAGAAGGAGATTTCGATGTGGAAAGTTCACTAAGTTCTAGTGGATCGCAATGGTGTCGATCGACACCAGTTAGTCCATATCGATCGACACAATCAATGTCAATTCCAGATACGACTGCAGATTGCAATGCGGTTAGGATTTTAACACATATTGAATTCACGGCTTCGCATCCATATCCACCCACCCCCACCTACGAAGATATCGACCGACGAGACGAGTCACTCATCGATCGACACAAAGATGAGACAAGCATCGATCGACATTTTTCTCCACATATCGATCGACACGCACCTCTCACATATCGAGTGAAATTACCAGCAATTGACAGTAACCGAATCAATGCACTCTGACCCACACCGAAACCACCAGCTGACCCTGCAGAGACTACTAGTAACCCTTCAAACACTACACCAACATCAGAGGAAACTGAAGAAAGAAGGTTAAGGAGTAGGAAGGAGAAAAATCCTAAGAACCTTAAAAGGGAAGCTAATGAGAAGGAGATAGATGGTTTCACTAAGAGAGTTATCAGAATCCCACTAAGAAAACCATTTGAGGAGGTTTACTTCACAAGCAGATTGTGGATGTTCTTCAGAGAGACTAGGTAAACTGAAAATGACATCAGGAGAATATTTGACAATGTCAGAGAAGATATGAAGAAAAGGATCACATTGAAGAAGAAGAGTGATCCTGGGAAGTTTGCAATACCCTGTGTAGTAAAGGGAATTGAGTTTCCTCATGCACTATGTGACACTGGCTCATCAGTCAGCATCTTACCAAAAGTCATGGCATACCATCTGGGTCTGAAAGTAGAGCCTTCACCAGAGATCTTCACATTTGTGGATTACACTCAGAAAAATTCTGGAGGCTTGATCAAAGACCTGGAAGTGCAAATTGGTAATGCCATTGTCCCTGTGGATTTTCATGTCCTGTATATCAAGTTAAATTGGAACTTTTCCCTTCTACTTGGAAAAGCATTTTTGGCTACAGTAGGAGCTGTATGTGACATGAACACCAACATGATTTGTTTGATTATGATAGATCCAGATATCCACTACGACCCTGTCAAACTTGGCAAACCACCAGCCACAGCCGTGGAAAAAGAAGATGATCTTGGTATCATTGCAGTTTGTCATTGTGAAGTAGAGTATGACACAGAGTACACAGGATCGATCGACGACCTCACTAAATCATCGATCGACACCAGCGAGTCAGAAGAGATAGACACCAACCATGGATTATCGATCGACGGAGGTACACCAGATGATGAACTCGATTTACCAGATCATTGCTACCCGAATTTCGCCATCCAACCCAACAGCAAACAAGGCGATTACTCAGTAAGAAGTTGAGCCGATAGTGGATTTCATGAGAGTTTTGCAGTAGATAAAGCTAGATCTTCCCACAATGGAGACCACATTGAAGAATATGATGAAGATTACTGGGAAGAAAGAGCTTGGGAACATCACATGGAGAATGATAGATTTGCAAATCGATTCCCAAGAATAACCTGCTCCAAATCGATCGACATCCACCGCCCACCATCGATTGATTATCTACCTCATCCAGCAAAACGACATCGTCCATCGATCGACATCGCCAGCATCACATCGATCGATCTTGAGTCAGACGACTTAAAGGACAAAATCGGAATTTCACCGATTTGGGCAACAGATGGGTATATAAAGTTGTCAACATCAACCACGAAAATTCAAACTTCAACAACACATACCCAGCAACCTCCAACAACAAGCAACATCACCATGGAGACCTGCAACATTATGAACAATCGATCCAACCATGCAGCTAAACGATCATCATCGATCGCCATCACCACAGCACCATCGATCAGTTCCTTTACCAGAGCTCAATCTCGATTTCATAATTCATATGATATCAATGCTCCACTAACACCTGATGAATTTGGTATTTTCATGGACATAGATGGCTTTGCAAGAGCCATGGATGGAAGGATCCTACACATATCCAGAGAGGACATAGCAGACATCCTTCAAGTTTCCAATGGACTAGAAAACCTGTTCACACAGCAACGTGGCCATCCAGACATCCTAGCTCACGTCCAAGACAACCAACACGTCACCATGAGAGAGGATACAGTTCCTCAAAGTTTCGGTCAACATAGGAACTCCCCATCGATCGACATCGTTTCATAACCATCGATTGACGGCGAGATATCCAGATCGATCGACAGCACAAGAGTCAGATCGACCGACAGACGTATTGAGTTTGGACGACGTGCCTTTGATACTGATGGATCCAGAAGATTCAGATGGGAAGAGAGGGACGAATTTGGTGTCCACAGAGATGAGTTTGGACATGCTAGAGGAGTTGATGATGAAATCATCACTGTCACCAAAGAGCACATAAGAAAAATCCTGGAGAGAGCATCTCTTTTTAAGAGGAGTTGCTTAAGCCTTCCAGAACATGCACGCCATTACCATGCATACAGACCAGCACCAGTACCCTACAGCAAGGAAGAGATATATGATATGGGGACTGATGTGTGGGGAGCTCAGGCACACCTGGAGGAATAATTCCGCACACCGGTGGAAGATACCTACCAGCCATTGGATCGCAGCTATGAAGCTCTCCAAAGTGATATGGCAGTGCTATGGATGGAGATTGAGAGCATTAGAAACATGCTTGAGAAGGAAGCTACGCCACCAGTATTGATCGACGCAGCACCATCGCCATCGATCGACATCGGTAAGACTACATCCAATGACCAACCAGAATGTTCATCACCTAAAAGAGATGAATGGGAAATTGCTTACATTAACACACGGATTGGAGACGTCTACAGCCCTCTCAACAACAATGTCTAATGGTTAAGCAAGAGGATTGATCTTATACAACAAGACATTGGCATAGTTAAGGACCATCTTGGTCTTTGTGGCAAAAACGCGACATCGATCGACATGCCTAGACCTACATCGATCGACATCGAGCAACCACCAGCGCAGACAGCATGCACAGCAGCAGAAGTTGATCAAATCAAACATGAGCTATACGAAGCTATGGATGCTATGGAGGAGAGGCTCAACAGGAGATGTGATGACATTGACAACCCTCTCAACGAAAGAGTGACCAACCTATGCAGAGCTACTCGTCTATTGAAGAATGAGATACTTGCTATTTAGAGAACTCTCGAGTATCAAGGACAGCTTTCAGAATCGATCGACACAGTTACCACTGGATCAGCCGACAGAACTCCCAGCGAAACGACCGATGCACACGTTGTAGCATCGATCGACACCGGGTCCTTGGCAGACCGAGATCAGCTGATTCATGACAAGATCGACGCTTTGCAGAATGAACTGAGGGAACTTTCAGAATACTCCTACAACACCGTTTACAGGAATGTTTGCAGCATCGAATCAATTGAAAGAACTCTGAGGAACCTCACACATGCAGTCCTCAAGATGGATGAGAAACAGCTCAGAAGCGATGATGCCACATGAAGCTTCATTGCTACATGGTTTGATAGGAGGAGACACGAAATTGATGCTTGTTGTCCAACAAGTAGCAGTTTATGCACCAACTGAGTCACACACCACGAAAGTCAAGATAAATGACTATAACAAAGCGCTGAGTGGGAGGCAACCCACTATTAGGTTTTATTTTCTTTTTAAGTTATTTTCACATTTTTACATTTATTTTTCGCATTTATTTTTGCAGATTTTAAAGATCCAAGTAGAATGATGATTCTGTCGACCAACACAATCAAGTCGCATCGCTCGACACCACACGACCATCACTAACGATCGACGTATATGTATCGATTGACACCACCGCGGTCAGGTTTAGTCGTTTTATCTTGTTCAATTAAGTACTTATGATTTATTTCTTCACTTCACTCCGGCTGTGTTACACTGAGACAATGTAACTTAAGTATGGGGGGGATGTTTACTAATATGTGTTTTTATTTTGGTTTTTATTAAAAATGTTTTCAAAATTATTTTTCGCATAAGTACTAAAATGGGGACATTGATATTGATTTATACTTGATTATCTAACCACTCTTTAGCACCATTCTAGATTTACTGATTGCAGATAGTACTAAATATGCTAAAGTGGATCAACCTGTCACCTATATACAATAGCTGAGATTGTTTGAAGGAACCAATGCTGACCTCAAACAGTAATACTGACCTTATTTGCTTGTCTTGGGGCTTGGTAATTACTGGATCGAAATCCTCTTACAAGTCTGGAAGGTTAAAAGTCTGTGTGTTTCTGGTTCCCTTCCTTCTCTCTCTTCGGCATCTCAAAGATCTAAGTTTATGTTATAAAAGATTGAAATGATTTCTTGAGAGGCAGAGGGGTAGGAGTGTCTCCTGCGACTCCATTATTCTAAATCTCAGGGATGATCACACATTGTGGAAACGAGGGATCGGTAAATTACCTGAGACCCCATTATTCGCTACACTTTGTCAAAATGTATGAGTTACAAATGCAAATGTCAATGAGATAGACTAGATGAACTTTGTGGCATCAAAACCTATTGAAATTGAAACTAATAAAAGATCCAGAGAAGAGAGATGAGGGGAGAAAGGGATCAGAGAAGACTACATGTGTGTTCAGATACTTGTTTGAGTTGAATCCATGTGTCATTTGATCGATACTCCCAAGGTAAAGCCTGCACTTTTATTATATGTTAAGAATTGAGGTTAGTAGAGGGGAATGTCAGATGAGATTTGCTATGTTGTGGACTAGATGAATTTAGTTGCTAAGCTAGGATAATGCATAATGAACTTATGTGATTAGGATGTTTAGATATTAATTGCAAACCCATAGAGTGATGACTTCAATGTTTTGAATCTTTGAGTCCCTACTGTTTTCAAACCTTTTCCAAAGACTACTGAGTTTTTGCTTGAGGACAAGCAAATGAGTAAGTCTGGGGGAGTTGATATACCATGTATTTCACCCATTTTCTACCATGGTATAATAGTATTTTTATTATATAACTAATGTGTTTTTTAGCCTGTTAGGTATGTTTTCAGGTTCAGGAGTGTTTCGTGATAAAGTGATGCTTTTGGAGCATTTTGGAGTACAAGAGATAATACACCCGAGTTGACCATTTAAGACCAAGTCGGAAGTCAACATTTAGAGAAGAATCGATTGATACTCATCCAGAGTTGTCGATCGATGTAGCTGAGAAGATCCGCGTACTAGAAGATTATAATCGATCAATACACATCTAGTGTTGTCGATCGATATCGAGGACGAAATGGTTTAGCTGACTACTTCACCAAGACTTCAACAAATTACGAGATTGCCCCTGACGAGTTTTAACCTAATGGAAATGCTTAAGTACCTTGCTTAAGTGTTTTTTACGGCAAGCTTTGAAAAGCAAGAAAGAAAGCAAGCTTTTGCAACCAGAGAGAAAAGCAAGTAGAGAGTGTGAGAGAAAGCTAGAGTTTTATATGTTTTGAGAGATTGGAGAGATCATTGAAAGATTTGTGATTAAACTCCATTTGTTTTCTATTCTCTATCTAATGCAATTATTTTACCTATGTTGTGTTATGAATTGCTTAGATATGTCTGAGTAGTCTACTTGTTAGATCTAGGGTTTAAATAGGTTTGTGGGATTAGCCCCAAAATATATTTGCTAAGTTGTGATATTCATCAAATGGATTGTACCATATGCTTGTTCAAGAGTAGCTAACTAGAGCATAGATCACTAGGATCCTTATATCTTGAATTATCTGTTTGAACTAGTTGTCTCCTTGGAGAAGAGCTAACCGCCCTCCTTGAGACCTAGTGTTCATTATCATCTCGCGCCTAGGCATTTCTAGAAGCCGTGGATCGATATCCCAACTGGACAATCGATCGGCGCTGCGAAAGGTGTATCGCTCGATATCTCTAAAGGATATCGATCGACTCTTTTTCTGGTCAACAGACGACAGTTGAGATCAGAGATCTAGTTATTTAACCAGTAAGACATCACTGAGTGTTAAGCGGGTGAGTTCTTTAATATCATGCAAGCAATTTATTAGGCATTTATAGATATTATAAAACTCCATTCCTGAATAATAGCCCTATGTCTAGCACTCTTCATTATCATTTAAACAACCATCATATTGTTAGTTAGAGCAACTACCTTGCTAATTTTAGGATTGTCATTTACATTTCATCATAAAAACCAACTTCACCTAGGATTGATTTATTGATTAGATTTAATTGGTTCCCTAGCTCCTCGTGATTCGATCCATAAGTACTACAGCTGAACCTCTTATTTGAGAGAGTAAGGCTCTATAGGGTAATTTGAGAGCATATCAACTTCATCAACAAATTACTTGAAGGTCTCCTAAAGAAGAATGGGGTCAAGCACAAGGTTGCAGCACCTTATCATCCCCAAACAAGTGGCCAAGTTGAGGTCTCAATAGGCAAATCAAGGGCATCCTGGGGAAAATTGTTGGCACAAAGAGGAAGGACTGGTCAGAAAAACTTGATGATGCACTTTGGGCCTATAGAACAGCTTACAAAACCCCATTGGGTACCACACCCTTCAATCTTGTGTATGGAAAGCCTTGCCACTTGCCTGTGGAGCTTGAGTACAAGGCAATGTGGGCTGTTACAAGAGTGCAAATGAGAGGAGACTCCTACAGCTACATGAAATTGATGAGATAAGGATGGATGCTTATGATAGCTCAAAGATCTACAAGGAGAGGACTAAGGCTTTTCATGACAAGAATATCTTGAGGAGAGAGTTCAAAGATGGAGATCAAGCGCTACTCTACAACTCTAAGCTGAAATTGTTTCCCGGGAAGCTCAAGTCTAGATGGACGGGACCTTACAAGATTAAAAAAGTGAGGCCATATGGAGCTGTTGTGCTATGGGACAAGAAGGGAATGGAATTTGTTGTTATCGGTCAAAGAATCAAGCAATACATGGCCAGAATACCAAAGGAGGATGGGACATTAACCCCACTCTCTGATCCTTCCATTACATAATCTCAAAAAGAGGCAAAGTCAAGCTAGTGATTTTAAACAAGTTCACTTGGGAGGAAGTCCCATGGTTATCCTTGTAAATATTGCTTTAGGATTTCTTTTTTAAAGTCCCTTGGAAGATGTTGAGGCCATACGAAAGTGATGGCATGGGATCTGAGTTTAAAAAAATTGGAAAAGAGTGAGAGGTCAAGTGGACCGGGTAAGGTGGACCGGGATCGCATACCCGGTCGGGTTTGAGCCAACTTAAACCAAGAATAAGGGACCGGGTAAGCCATAACGGGAAGAGGAATCCGGTCAGATCGAATCGAGAGAAAGAAGCATGATGGAACAAACAGGGTGTGTCAGTCCGGGGTGAGCTACCCGGTCGGGAATTCATAATGGAATGGACCGGGTATGTCATTCCGGGGTGAGCTACCCGGTCGGGAACCTTTCCCAGCCAAGATCCGCGCATCGACCCACATAGCTCCATTGACCCGTGCTTCGACCCGGCTGCGACCCAGATAAGTGTTTCTTCCCCTAAACCCGACCCAAACACATCCAACCGTGGCTCAGGTCCAGCCGCCGGCGCCCGGGGCCGTGTCTCGGGTCCAGCTGCCGGTGCCCAGGACCGTGGCTCGGGTCCAGACACCGGTGCCCGAGGCCGTGGCTCGGGTCCAACCGCGGCGCCCGGGGCCATGGCTCGGGTCCAGCCGCCGGCGCCCGGAGCCGTGTTCCTCGGGTAACCTTTTTCGGTTATTCGTTTTCTCGGTTTTTCGAGGTTCTCACTATCACTTGGTTTTTCCGAGGACTTTCGGGCATCGATTTCGTCTTGAACAATTTTGACACCAACATGCCGTTGCTGGGGACTCTTTCTTATTACCTTTAGATTAAAATTAGAATTTAGTATAGACTCTGTTACGTTTTGCTAAATTTTCTATTCTTTTCGTTTTTACATCACCAAAAGAACGGTAAACGCCTTGCAGAAAATACCAGAGACGATGCCAGCAATAAAAAATCACCACTCATGAAAAAGCAGGCAAAAGCAATTCTAATCCCACATAACTTCTTGACCCAGACTCTGACACAGAAACCTCCAAACAAAGAAGAAACTCACCAGATAAAAAGGATGAGGGAAAGACTGTACACTTAGAAAAAGGAGATTCAGATTCAGAAAATGAAACCAAAATCGATGGTCAAGATGAATCGATTATCGATCGACCCATTAGGAAAGAAAATGATCGACTGTCTTGTAGCACTAACGATCGCCAGGTACATCCTACCGAAACTGAGCGAGTCTATAGAGCTCCAGCCCCATTCCTTCCAAACAAACCACAGACCAAGAAGGCATTGGAACATGCAATATGCAAAAAGACCTTTAATAAAATCACTCTTGAGTTGTCCCTCAGTGATGCCATTAAGATAGCGCCCTCAGTAAAGAAATACATGAAAGATATGATGTCTTCAGATTATCCAACTGGGGAACATAGCGTGATGATGGTGTCAGAGGAAGTAAGTGCGATGATACAAGGAGAAACTTCAATCAAAAGAACTGACCCTGGTAGTTTCGTCCTAAATTGCATACAAAACGCACGCTTTCCTCGATCTCTTTGTGATCTTGGTTCTAGTGTAAACCTCATGCCATATTCAGTTGCAGTTTCATTAGGTTACTGATGTCTTGCATATTTTCATTGATTTAGCCATCTTCATATTGCATTTTTTTATCTTGTAGGCTAAGGTTTAGGCATTTTTAGGATCCATTTTGCAATCGTTTTTCCTAATCAGGTGTTGGAGTATGCTCTGGTGTGATTTGAAGTGTTTGGAAGCCTTATGACCCAAAAAGAAGTGAAGATTCAAGTTTGGCCATGAAAAGAGAAGTGAACCCATGAGATGGGAAAGATGTCCCGGGGAGACTAGACCGGGATGCTGAACCCGGTCGGGAAGAAAAGCGTCCGGGAAGAATGGACCGGTTGCACACACCCGGTCGGCTGGACAACAATCAAGACGCGTCTGGACCTGGAAGGATGGACCGGCTGCACGCACCCGGTCGGGAAGAACATGAGCAGGACGCAGCCAGATGACCGGGATGCTAAACCGGTCGGGAGGGACGACGACAAGAACAAGATTGGACCGGGATGGTTGGAAACGGGTTGGGTCATTTGCTCAACCCCTGACCAAAAATAAAGCTTGTTTCCCATTGGCTGAAGCCTAATTGACTCCAAGGACTTTTTAGTAATTTTTAATGATGTTCCTAGGTTTTCTAAGCCTAGTATAAATATTCATGTTAACCCTTAAGTGGGATTATGTTATTTTTCTCTTTAAGAACACAAACCTTTGAGTAAAGATTTATCTTTGAATCATAATCTCATCTCATCTTTGTGTTCTTGATTGTCTGATTTCATCTCTGTTCTTTCTCTACATGATTAACCTTAAATCTCTTATGGATTCAAGAGTGATAATGGTGATTATTGAGTAATCCACTATAGCATTCATGGGGTTATTAGGCTAGATCTAAGGTGTTCTAGTGTAGATCTATATTGTTCCTTGCTAGTAGAGTGCTTTTAATGCTATGTTAGAGTTGGCCACTCTAAAGTTGAGCTTTAGGCATTTTATGTCCGAAAGGTGTTTGATGAAATGCCTGAACCAACTCTCCTAAGCTTTTAACATTCTTTACCAAAGAAATTTGTTGTTAAAGGTGTTAAGGTGGCTAGTAGACTAGTTCTTAATGATTGCTTAGATAATATTCAACCTAAGAAATTAGATGATTGAGTTATCTTTGTGAATGAACATTTCATCTAGAGATAGAGTTTGTTTAGGATTGTGTCTAGGCCTAAGGTTGCAAGATTGATTGTTGCTACCACCCTTAGATTAAAACCTGATCTCCCCAAGGTCAATTTCCTTAGCCCATGAGTTCTCCCATCTCATTAAGAAAGAAAGTTTCATCTTTAATTGGTTTTTATTATTATCTTAGATTAAAATCATTCTCAATATGTTGGTAGTGTTGGGCCCAAATATGACCCCCTAGCTAGTGATAGACAATAAGAAATGATAACAGGCCGTGAAAGGCCCATCATGAATTCAATCTTCAAAAACAGCTAAGTCAGATCCGGAGGCTGTGAGCTGGAGATGTTCATCAGAGAGGTCAAGGAAAAGAGGCAGCTCGTTGACAAGTAAACAGGCGCAGGACCCGGTCAAAGGGAAGCTGTTACAAATCCCTCAAATCACGGAGAGGATCTCGGGAACCTGTTGGTAGCAACCATGGAGCCTGAGGCTATTTAAAGAGAAATCAATCCTTATTCATTTGGACGATTATTCACATCATCTCTAGAGCAGTTTATCATCTTTGTAATCATCGAGAGAAACATCTTTTGTAACCCTTCTTTTACCACATTATCAATACAAATCATCATTCATTCTACAAGTTCTTACGGGATTCAGCCCACGATTATCTTTCCCGAATCCTTTCCTAAACTATAACCTGACCTAAAATCAGGAGGTGAGTTTAATCCCTCACAATTGGCGCCGTCTGTGGGGAAGAAACAATGGAATCCCTTACTCCAACTTAAGGATGAATCCAGTCGATCAGACAACAAATTCATCTAACCGATGAACAGTACTCGGATGAACAGTACTGGAAGAATAGTATCTTGATGAACAGTATCTCGGTGAACAGTATCTCGATGAACAGTATCTCGATGAACAGTATCCCGATGAACAGTATCCCGATCAACAGTATCCGATGAACAGTACTCAGATGAATAGTACCCGATGAACAGTATCTCGATGAACAAAATCTCGATGAACAGTATCTCGATGAACAGTATCTCGATGAACAGTATCTCGATGAACAGTATCTCGATGAACAGTGCTGGAGCAGCCAACACGAGAACCTCCAATGAGATCGATCCAGGGCTCCCAGCCCTCGTTACCCTCAGCACCAACCTGCTCCGAACCAGACGGAGGCTCAGCTCTCTGAGATCCGTCGCATGATGATGCAGCTGGTAGAGAAAGCTCAAGAAGGTGAGTGTACAATGCAACAGCTAGCCGCTCGGCAGCAACGATTCGAAGAGGTCACTAGATCTCTAACCGCAACAACCCAACCACCGCAACGTCAGGGCTCAGGAGTGACCTTCCGAGATCGAATAACTGACCCCTCGTTCCCTCGAGGACGTCTCGACTTTTCCCTTGATAACACTGGATCGGGAGAACAGGGACCAGCTTTCCAAACGCCTCATGCTAGGACAGCTCCTGTGCTCAGTCCACCCCTCACCAGTGCTATGGGAAGCAACATAGCATCGACTAGCTCTATTCCCGATCAAGTTACTGGTCAGAGCGCTCGCTTACCTCCTCCACCACCTATTCTTAGGTAAGGAGAAGGAGTATCCGACCCGTCCGGGGGCAGAACGTCAGCTCCGGTGTTTCGGGCCAGAAACCGAAACACGAATCCGGGCGAACATCAAAGGACGTATGCTGATCCTACAGCTCGCCCCACTAACCTAGCTCGTCAAAATGACCCAATAGCCAGTGAGCAAATCAGCCCACCGAGCACTTGAAAAATGATCGAACACGATTCCATCAGGGACCTGTTCGCCAGGTACATGTTCGTCAGGTACCTAACGATGACCCGACTGTCCTTCCTCTAGAGGGACTGATGTCTTGCATATTTGCATTGTTTTAACCATTCATTCATAAGCATTTGCATCATATAGACTAGGATTTAGGCATGTTTAGGTTGCATTTTGCATACATACGTCCTTAGCAGGTATTGGAGTGCGCCATGGAGTGATTTGAGATGTTTGGGAGCAATGTGATCAAAAAAAAGGAGGGGTGAAAGATGAAATTGAGTTAGCTTTCTAATGGAAGTGGTTTCAAGTCATTTGGAGATGTGATAAAGAAGTTATGACCAATTTACTAGTGGCATACGAACCAGAGCGACCTCCCACAGCGACCCTGCCTGGTCGCTGTGCCACCGCCAGCCTGGAGCGACCCCGGCGCAGCGAGTCTCACCGGTCGCTCGTCTTTCCTGTCCAGACCACAGCGACCTCCTGGAGCGGGTCTCCCTGGTCGCTCCACCCCTTTATGCTACCCGATTTTATGATTTTTCAAGGACCTTTTTGCAATTTCTTATGCACGTTTTTACTCTGAAAAACCTAATGTTTAAGTATGTTGTAGCCACCTTTTGGCAGATTATCTTTGATCTATTGAAGAACACAAACTCTCTCAAGAAAAACATTTCTTTTTGGCTTGATTTGTTATTGTTCTTGTGATCTCTCATCTATTTCTCTACATGATTAATCTGAAATCCATCATGGATTTAAGAAGAATCATGGAGATTAGTGAGTAATCACCTTTTGGATTCATGGGTTAGGGTGATTAGGGTGATTAGGTTAGTTCTAGGATGTTTAAGGTATAGATCATACTTGTTCCTTGCTAGTAGAGTGATCTTAATGCATCATTTGAGTAGGCCACTCAAAGGGTGATCTCTAGGCATTTCTCACCCGACAGGTGTTTGATGGAATGCCTGAGTCAGCTCTCCTAGGCTTTTAGTGTACTTTGCCAAAGACATTTGTTGTTAAAGATGCTAAAATAGCTAATAGACTTGTTAGTAATGATTGCTTGCATGTTATTCAACCAAAGACATTTGATGTTTGAGATATGTTAGCAAATGAGCATTCATCTAGACATAGAGCTTGCTTAGAATTGTGTCTAGGCTTAAGGTTGTTTGTTTGATCGTTTATTGTTCATCCTTAGTTCGAATCCTGATCACCCGAGGTCAAGTTCCTATACCCATGAGTTCTCCTTTAGAAATAGTTTAAAAGTTATCTCATTTACTGTTTTGTTTCATTGTTAGGATTGTTAGAATTCATAAATTCATGCTTTTGATCGCACTTAGATTAAGAAAGTACTTGCATTCTTGGTGCTTTAGATCCCTCAGAATTGGTTCGACATTCATCACTATCCTACAACATTTGTCTTAGGAGACTAAAAACTCCTATCATCAAATTGGCGCCGTTGCCAAATTCTGAGTTTGATTTGAACATTGAGATTTAGTCATTTGCTTGAGACTAAGTCATTTTTATTTTTGTAAGCTACTGATTCTCTTCTTCACCTCTTTGTGATTTTCAGGTGTATGAACTTGAGGAGCAAAGGTACATCAAACCTTGTTCCAAGAGCCGCAGACATCAGAGCTTTAGAGAGAGAGTGTGCTAGAAAAAGAAGAGAAGAAGAGCAACAAGCTTTACTGCAGATACAGGAAGCTGAGATGGCTGATCCACAAAATCCTCTGAACCCCAATGGAGTAAACAATGTTCCACAAGGGCCCCAACAGCGACCAGCTCGCCCCATTGGCACTTATGACCGCCCCAACACCCATGGTCCTAGACTTGGAATCCGAGCACCAGATGTGGCTGCTAACAACTTTGAGATCAAGTCAGGACTGCTAAACTGCATAGAGAACAACAAGTATCATGGTCTGGCTGTGGAGGACCCATTTGATCACTTGGATAAGTTTGACAGCTACTGTGGTATGTCAAAGACTAATGGTGTGTCAGAGGATGCTTTAAAGCTCAAGCTATTCCCCTTCTCTTTGGGGGATAAGGCACGTCAGTGGGAGAAGTCTCTACCAAGTGACTCCATCACTACTTGGGAAGACTGCAAAAAGGCATTCTTGGAGAAGTTCTTCTCTACCTCAAGAACTGCTAAGTTGAGGAACGAGATCTCCAGCTTCCAACAGAAGAACTTGGAAGGATTCAGTGAAGCTTGGGAGAGATTCAATGGTTACCAAGCTCAGTGCCCACACCATGGTTTTTCTAAGGAGAGCTTGCTGAGCACATTCTACATAGGTGCTCTTCCTAAGTACAGAGCCAGACTGGATACAGCTAGCAATGGGTTCTTTTTGGGGAGAACTGAGCAAGAGGCAGAGGCTCTGGTTGACAACATGGTTAAGAGTGATGCAGTCTACAGTGGAGACCATGACAGAAGCAGTAGAGGTGATGACAAACACACAAGGAATGAGATAAAGGCTCTTCAGGAGAAGATTGACACACTCATTGCTGATAAGGCCACACAAGCGCATGTGAACTTTGTTGGTAACCCACAACAGGAGATACCTCCTACTGTCAATGAGGTTGAGGGTTTGGAAGGGCAAGAAGAATTGTGTTTCATCAACAGCAATGGTAGCTGGTACAAGAAGGAACCCAACTTTCAGTACAACAACTACCAACAGAAGCCCTATTCCAACAACCAGCAGAGTGGTTATCAGCCAAGAAACAACCAGCAGAGCAACTATCAGCCTCAGCAAAACCCCTCTCTTAGCTCCTCTGCCCCTCAAGAGAGCAGCACTGATGCCTTACTTAAACAGATCTTGGAGTCTCAGACTAGAAGTGAGAAGCATGTGGGCTATGAGCTGAAGAACCTTCACTCCAAGATTGATGGGAGCTACAATGAGCTCAACAACAAATTCTCCCACCTTGCTTCTTCTGTCAAGAATTTGGAGAATCAGTTTGCTTCCATGAGCACCCACCAGAATCGCCAGCCAGGATCTCTACCTGGAAAATCTGATCAAAACCCCAAGGAAGCAAAAGCTGTCACACTCAGGAGTGGTAAGCAGTTACCTCCTAGAACCCTCACCAAGGATGCTAAGAAACAAGGTGAGGAGGTAGCCATCAATCTAGATGATGAAGTGGTCATTGTTGATGAGAAGACAGATGATGAGATCTTGGAGAAGATTGAGAAACATAAGGGTAAAGGAAAGGTTGGAGAAGAAAAGAAGCCAACAAATGATAGTGAATCTGCTGCTCCAGCAGGTGAAAGCCCTTCTTTCCCTCCTCCCTATGAACCCAAGCTTCCATTCCCTGGTAGATTCAAGAAGCAGCTGCTACAGAAGTACAAGGCTTTGTTTGAGAAGCAGATGAGTGAAGCTCAGGTTACAATACCCATCATTGATGCTTTCATGCTGATTCCTCAATACAGCAAGTTCCTGAAAGATGCTGTAGCTGCTAAGAAGAAGGAGATGAAGGGAATGATGGTTCTGAGTCATGAGTGCAATGCCATCATTCAGAGGCTTGATGCTCCAGAGAAGCTAGAGGATCCAGGATGCTTCACACTACCTTGTGCTCTTGGACCTATGGTATTTGAGAAATGTCTCTGCGATTTGGGAGCTAGTGTCAGCTTGATGCCTTTGTCTGTGGCAAAGAAGCTTGGCTTCACTCAATACAAGAAGTGTAGACTCTCTCTGGTGTTGGCTGATCGTTCAGTGAAGTACCCTGTGGGCATCCTAGAGAACCTCCCTGTGAAGATTGGAGGGTATGAGATACCTACAGATTTTGTGGTGCTTGAAATGGGTGAGGAGGCTCAAGACCCATTGATTCTTGGAAGGCCATTCTTAGCTACAGCAGGAGCTATTGTGAATGTGAAAGAAGGCAAGATTGACCTCCATTTGGGAAAGGAGAACATCCTCCACTTTGACATCAAGGAGAAAATGAGGAACCCCACTGTGTTTGGACAAGCCTTCATCATTGAAGAAATGGGCCCTCCTGCTGATGATCACCTTGGTGAGCTACCACCTGAGGAAGATGGGGTGTTAACTCCACTTTCTGCACCTACTCCAGCATGATCCAAAGGAGGCAAAGTCAAGCTAGAGACTTAAAACAAGCTCACTTGGGAGGAAGTCCCATGAGTATCCTTGTATATATTGCATTAGTATTTTTATTTTCATCTTACTGCATAAAACAATGGGAAAATGAAGTTGTGTGCAGGTCAAAATAGGAAAAAGGAGTGACACAAGGACGAGCAGAGCCCAACGACCAGTCACAGCGGCTCTGCCTGGTCGCTGTGACTCCATCAGCACGGAGCGGTCTTGGCGCAGCGGCTGATCCCCGTCGCTCGCTTCATTCTGGAGCGACCTCCCACAGCGGCTTATGGAGGTCGCTGTGAAGCCATCACCAGCAGCGACGCACCCGCAGCGACACGTCCCCATCGCTCGTCTTCTTCGGCAGCGGTTAGCTGGAGCGGGTCTCCCTGGTCGCTGAGAAGCCATCACCCGCAGCGATCCTTCCACCTCGCTCCCGTCTCAGGTAACTGGAAACTTCCCTTATCCCAGTTTTTTCTTTGCATTTTAGAATTTCATTGGGTACCTCACTCACACAGAGACTGTGTGATTTAAGTGTGGGGGAGGTGCCAAGCATTTGATCATGTTTGCTTTGATGATTCTGAGTCTCATGCATTACATTTTGCATTCTTATTTGCATAGAAAAAACCAAAAAAAAAATTAAAAATTTTTTGAAAAACACAAAAAGAATCATTTAGTGTATCATTTGCATACTTTAGGATTGAGTCTAGAAGCATATAGGTTGCATTCATTTGCATTGGGAGCTGATTTAAAACGCCTTGTAGAGAGCATTGTCTAGCCTTGTATAGTTCATGCACCTCTCTTGAAAACCTTGTAAGCTTCGTGCCTTGAAAACTCTCCCTGAAACTCAATCTCTTAAGCCAACTACAACCTTGAATTGAACTGAATGAACTTAATTTCTTGCTCATGGTCCCTTGTGTGCTAAGTCATGGATATACACACTAGAGTTGTCACATCTTTTATGCCGATCTTTTTGACAATCTCTAGTGGCATTCCACTCCCTAAAACCCTCTCCTCCTTTTAAGCCTTAATTGTTTGTTGAGTGAGGCCTTTTCGGAAAGTCTTACATGCGCATAATCTTGAGAGTATTGGGAACGACAATGCTCAGTCTTCATTCTTGCTAGATTGCTTATGCTATTGTCTAGCCATAGGTGGGGGTGAGTGTTGTAAAGTTTGAACTTGAAAGTTGAATGGGAATGAATGAACTCTTGTGCTTAATTGTCTTATTGGGAATTGTATAAACCTCTAGCTCAAAGTTGTGAAAGTCTTGGCCCCCAAATAAAAAAAAAAAAGAAACCGAAAAAAAAAAAGGGGGCTAGCAAAGTGAGAATGAGCTTAGAGGTTGTGTTTTAAAAGTTTAAATATTTCCCTTGATTAAGAGTTTGTGGATGTGTTCTTGAGATTTTTGGGTGAGAGATGTGAGATGGGTGTAACTTGGGATTTTAATTGTCTCACTTGTATGTTTGAAAAAGGGTAGAACAATGAAGATTGAGCATTGTATGCATTAGTTGATCCCTTTCTTAGATATATTATGTGCAATGTCAAGGCTACTTGTTTTGAGTGTTAAACCTTGAAGATAATGAGTTATGAACCCCTTGATCACCATAATGAAAAGCTTTCCCTTACCCAAATGACTTGGACCAATTGACCATTTGCATAGAGCTCACTTGTTGTATTGCTTAATGAATGTGAGAGTTGGCTGAACTGAATGTGTGAATGCATAATGTTGAGTTGAGACAGGCCTAGAGAAGCTAGAGGATAATAAGAGAGAGTGTGCTAGTAGTGAATTCTTATGTTGAAGCGAGTGCTTTTGTGTTTCTCTTGGCTATGAGCTTCCACTTTCAAACCTCTTCCCCTATGAGTCCCAGAAAGTTCACTTGAGGACAAGTAAAGGACTAGTGTGGGGGAGTTGATGTCTTGCATATTTGCATTGTTTTAACCATTCATTCATAAGCATTTGCATCATATAGACTAGGATTTAGGCATGTTTAGGTTGCATTTTGCATACATACGTCCTTATCAGGTATTGGAGTGCGCCATGGAGTGATTTGAGATGTTTGGGAGCAATGTGATCAAAAAAAAAGGAGGGGTGAAATATGAAATTGAGTTAGCTTTCTAATGGAAGTGGTTTCAAGTCATTTGGAGAGGTGATAAAGAAGTTATGACCAATTTACTAGTGGCATACGAACCAGAGCGACCTCCCACAGCGACCCTGCCTGGTCGCTGTGCCACCGCCAGCCTGGAGCGACCCCGGCGCAGCGAGTCTCACCGGTCGCTCGTCTTTCCTGTCCAGACCACAGCGACCTCCTGGAGCGGGTCTCCCTGGTCGCTCCACCCCTTTATGCTACCCGATTTTATGATTTTTCAAGGACCTTTTTGCAATTTCTTATGCACGTTTTTACTCTGAAAAACCTAATGTTTAAGTATGTTGTAGCCACCTTTTGGCAGATTATCTTTGATCTATTGAAGAACACAAACTCTCTCAAGAAAAACATTTCTTTTTGGCTTGATTTGTTATTGTTCTTGTGATCTCTCATCTATTTCTCTACATGATTAATCTGAAATCCATCATGGATTTAAGAAGAATCATGGAGATTAGTGAGTAATCACCTTTTGGATTCATGGGTTAGGGTGATTAAGGGTGATTAGGTTAGTTCTAGGATGTTTAAGGTATAGATCATACTTGTTCCTTGCTAGTAGAGTGATCTTAATGCATCATTTGAGTAGGCCACTCAGAGGGTGATCTCTAGGCATTTCTCACCCGACATGTGTTTGATGGAATGCCTGAGTCAGCTCTCCTAGGCTTTTAGTGTACTTTGCCAAAGACATTTGTTGTTAAAGATGCTAAAATAGCTAATAGACTTGTTAGTAATAATTGCTTGCATGTTATTCAACCAAAGACATTTGATGTTTGAGATATGTTAGCAAATGAGCATTCATCTAGTCATAGAGCTTGCTTAGAATTGTGTCTAGGCTTAAGGTTGTTTGTTTGATCGTTTATTGTTCATCCTTAGTTCAAATCCTGATCACCCGAGGTCAAGTTCCTATACCCATGAGTTCTCCTTTAGAAATAGTTTAAAAGTCATCTCATTTACTGTTTTGTTTCATTGTTAGGATTGTTAGAATTCATAAACTCATGCTATTGATCGCACTTAGATTAAGAAAGTACTTGCATTCTTGGTGCTTTAGATCCCTCAGAATTGGTTCGACATTCATCACTATCCTACAACATTTGTCTTAGGAGACTAAAAACTCCTATCATCAGGGACCTGAGGCTATTCGTAGATATATGGAGCGGACTCACGAAGCTCTCCAAAAGCTGGGTGCTCAAGTCCACAAGGCAACGAGCTCAGCTCCCGAAATCGAGAGCTTGATCGAAGAGACCTGTGGAACTTCATCCACTGACAGAATTGCCAACTCTTACATAAGAGACACCCGAAAAATTAGGATCCCCGAATACGACGGGACCTCAGACCCAAAGGCTTACCTGAGAGCCTTCCGGTTAGCTATCGTGAAAGCTCACTTTACAAAAGAAGAATGCGAAGCAGGTTACTGCATGACATTCGCTAAAAATTTAGTCGGAACAGCCCTCGAATGGTTCTCTGGTCTCGAACCAAATTCGATAGATAGCTTCGACCAGTTAAGCAACGCTTTCATGAAGCATCCGAGGCTGACCTCTGGAATATCAGACAGGGAGTGGGAGACTCACTACGAGCCTACATCAAAAAATCCGTTTTACCAGGTCGCCATCGAGGCTCTCAGAAGAGGTCTCTGGTATAAATCAGAACTTTGGTCGGAGCTAACACTCAATCCTCCCCCAACTATCGACGATGCTCTTCATAAAGCGTCTAGATACGTCACCTTGGAAGAGGAAACAACTGCACTGGATAAGCTCCACAAGAAACCCCATAATCACCCGAAAGGTGAAGCCTCAGAAGCAAAAGAACCTCATAAAAAGGGGAACTCTCGAAACAATCAGACCCAGGGAGAACATTCCTATGCAATCGAGGAAGATAAGGAAGAAAAACCTATCGCCGCAGCAAACAAAACCCCCTGGTCAAAAGGATATGATGAGAACAAAAACTGCTCTTATCACGATCGGAATGGACACTCAACTGAGGAATGTTGGGACCTCCAACGACAACTGGCAGCTAAATTCGCAGCCGGAGAAATAAAGGGAGTGGACCTTAAAAAGCCACCACCTTATCAGAAAAGAGGTCCCAGAGACACCCCTCCAAAGCGCGATAGGTCACCTGAGAAGGAGACCGATTCGCCACCTCCAGTTCCCAAGAAATGAGTCGATATGATTCTTGGAAAATTCCCCCAAGGAAAAAGTTTACAAGTCGAAGCTCTCTTGAGCAAACCGTCCCCTCAATCGAGCCCCGACTCGAGGGTGAACTGTATCCTTGGAGGATCAGATATATGTCAAGACTCCGTCAACTCCATTAAGAATCACGTACGGAAGGCTGTGTCTAACACTGGACCTAAGCCTCCAAACCCCGAGTCCAATACTAAGATTTCTTTCTGGGAAAGCGAGACCTCAAACCTTGACAGACCTCACGATGACGCGCTGATCGTCACCCTGAACATCGCAGGATATGAGGTCCCTAAACTCATGATAGACACAGAAAGCTCTGTTGACCTTATTTTCTACAACACCCTAAAAGGGAAGGAAATAGACGACTACGAAATTATTGGCCAAAAAGCTAATCTCGTAGGATTTTCCGGAGAAACAGCTACCTCATTGGGAACTATTAAGCTCCCAATTATAGCTGGCGGAATCATGAAAATGATGAATTTCATAGTCATCGACAGACCTTCCCCGTTTCACGCGATCCTAGGAAGACCTTGGATCCATAAGATGAAAGCAGTAGCTTCAACTTATCACCAATGTGTGAAATTCCCGACACCTGAAAGGATATCTACAGTGTATGGTAACCAAAAGATCTCCAGGATATGTTACCTGGGAGGATTCGAAATTCTCAAAGAATCACCCCAATAGCAATTACAGATCCAGGAGGGTCGTGAGATACAACAGAATATTCGACGTCCCCCTAAGAACCTCACCGAGCAAGTTAGTATCGACGACTCAAATCCTGAAAAGCAAGTGAGTATCGGATCCGAGCTACCTCTCGAGACTAAGAAGGAGCTCATCGACTTTCTAAAAAGCAACGTCGGAACTTTTGCATGGACCACCAGTGACATGAAGGGTATAAACGCCGACGTCACTACTCACAAGCTTAATGTAGACCCCACTTTCAAACCGATCAAACAAAAGCGTCGCAAACTAGGCCTAGAAAAGGCTCAAGCTGTTAACGACGAGGTTGACTGACTTACGAAAGCTGGGTCCATTCGTGAGGTACATTACCCAGACTGGCTAGCTAATCCAGTAGTTGTAGAAAAGAAGAACGGGAAATGGAGTCTGCGTAGATTTCACCGACCTAAATAAAGCTTGTCCCAAAGATAGCTTCCCGTTACTGTGAGGAGTAAAACTCACACCTAGATTTTAGATCAGGTTTTATGTTTAGGAAAGGTTAGGGAAAGATTATCGCGGGCTGAACCCCGTAAGAACTTGATGAATGAACTTTGATTTGTATTGATAATATGGTAAAGGAATGGTTACAAAGAAATATTTCTCTTGATGATTATAAAGATTACAAGAATATTATGATCAGAATGTTTTGATGAATGTAGAGTGAAAATATGAGTTGAATCCGATCCTCTTCTTGGTCCTCAACCTTCTCTTTTTATAGCCTTGGACTTCTTTAGGTTGTCTTCAACTAATCTCCGAGATCTTCTCCGCTTGAGGTGGAATCCGCAACAGCTTCCCTTTGACCGGGTCATGCGCTTCTTCATGTTGTGACGTGAGCTTCCTCTTCTCCGTGACCTCTTTAAAGATCGCCTTAGCTCTCAGCCTTCGGCTTCAGCTTAGCTCCTTTTAGATGTCGAACTCGTGATGGGCCAGTCGCGGCCTGTTATCGTCTTTCATTATTCCACAATTAGCTACCGGGCCATATTCGGGCCCAACAGTTGCCCCCAACTCTCGAGATGAGGTTTCGTTATTCTCGGGAGCTAGACCTAGCCGCCCAAGCTAGATTCTCTTGTTGAGATCATGATTACTAGCTATCTCAACCATATTTATTTTTATCTAATCGAACAGTTGTAAATTTCCTCCGATTAAATCGATGGCTTAGATTAAAGTGAGTTTGAAATTTGATTTCCGATTTTTGAGACGTGATGGGATATAAAGCTGAGAGAATTAACTGCTTGTCTCTCCACTTCCTCCACGCCTCTCGACGGTTTCCAAGGTAATTTACCTCTTTTCCTTTATTTTACTGCGTTTTCTCTCTCTTTTTTTTTTTTATCCGCTTCTTGATCGAACTGGTTCTTCAACTTTAACCTCTCTCTGAGATTTCGCCTTAGTCCTATTCCTCTCTTTTGCTTCCTATCTCCCTTTCCTTTTACTATTATGAGTCAAAAAGAAGGTTCCGGCGAGGTTCAAATCTCAGCCTCCGGTGCCCGCATTATGAAGGTCAAGCGGGAAGCCGGTGAAAAGATGACAGAAGCCAAGAAGAAGAAGGTTAAAGACTCGATCGGAGCAAGGGTCAAGAAGATGAAGAAGAAAGGTGGCAAGAGCACCTCCTCCGGTCCTCACTTCCCTTCGCTCTTAAAGGGTCAGGACGTCGTTAATCTTGCTGTTCAAGCTCACGGCAAGAGTGATCTAGTTAGAGCTTGTGCTGAAGATGAGACCCCCGAGACCGTTCCGGAGGGTTGGTTTTGTGTTCATGAGAAATATATCTCCAAGAGCCACCTTAGATTTCCTCACCCCACCCTTTTGCTGGATCTCTTAGATCATTACCAGCTAGCCCTTCCTAACCTTTGCCCATCGGTTATCCGAGTGATAAATGGGTTCATCACTAGAGCCAAGGAGGAAGGAGTCATCGTGGGGTTGACCGAGCTAATGAGTCTCTTTTCTATAAAGGAGAGTACTTCCAAGGATGGTGGAAGCGGTACCTACTACCTCCCCTGTCGTCCGGGGTTAGGTATTTTTAAGTTCACGGCCAGTGATGATGACTGGCGGAAGAAGTATTTTTATGTCAAGATTGATCCCTTGACGGTTCCTGTAGGCCGTGACCTTAGGAACTCATGGTCTGACATTTCTGGTTAGAATTTTAGGGATATCTTTGTATGTTTATCCTTGCTTATCGTGATGTGCTAATTGTCTTCTGACTATTTTTTGCAGAAATTAAGGATCCTGTCAAGTTGTCTAGTAAGCTTACTAGAGCTCTCTACAGGAAGCTGCAGCATAGCTCTAACACTTGGGGAGCTTACACCACTTCGAGAGTTGGATCAGCTAGATTTCCTGAGCGATACCAGGCGTCCTTCCCTGATTCAGTGACAGTTGCTGGTTTAGAGGGTAAATTTTCTACTCTTAATTCATGGCTTTTACCGTTTGAATTTGTCTCATGTGATTAATGAATCTTTTTCTTGATTTAGTTTCTGAGGGTGATTCAGTTTTCGAAGTTTCCTCCGGAGCAAGTACTTCCGAGAAGACTCAATCACAGAAGATGGCTATTCAACCTTCCTTCCGTTCCAGGGGTAAATCGACCAAGGCTGCCAGCTCCTCCAGAGGGAGTGACAAGAACCAGGGAGGATCCTTCCTTGATTCTGTGAAGGAGGTTCTCGACGAAGGAGGCTCTGCTCCTGCTAAAGGTGTTGCCTCTTCGGAGCCTAAAGTTCAGGAAGTTGGCCTTCCCTCCGAGGTCCCGATGACTGAAGCTGATCCTCAAATGGTGAGGGATCCTCCGGAGTTTGAGCCCCCGAGGAACAAGAGGTCCCGAACTGACCAGGTTGACAGACCTTCGAGGTCTTCCTCCTCCTCCTCTAGAGGAGGAACCGTTGGCTGGAACTTTACTCATTCGAAGCCTGGATCGGTTTTGGATGATTCGTGGGGTTTGGCTACTCTGATGAGGCATATGAAGAGTCCCGGTTGTTCCCTCCCCTCGATCTCCAATCTCACGCACAAGGACGAGTATGTTGATATTGCCCATCATATGGGTCAGGTACGAAGTCCATTTTGATTTTTAGCTTCATCTTTGGAAGATTTTTGCTGAACCGTTTTTTGTTTTCTGTAGCTGGCCGGCGCCATTAACAGGGCTCAGTTCAAATTTGAGGACGCTGTTCACAATGCCCCCAGTGCTGAGGAATTAGCTCAGGTCACTGAACTGGTCAAGGCCAACAAGACTGAGCTCAATCAGACTCGGGCTCTGATCTCGGATCTCCAAGCTGAGGTAAAGAGACTTGGCTCAAAATGCGATGCTCAGCAGGGGACAATCGAGAGCCAGTTGATTGATCTCCAAGTAAAGAATAGGAAGATTGGGGACTTGGATGCTGCTCGGAAGATAGCCGAGTATCAGGTTAAGGAGCTGATTGCTTCATCCCAGAACAGCCAGAAGAACAAGGAAGCTGAGGTCAGGCTGGCCGTCCGGAGAGGAAAGAAGGAGGTAGCTGATGCCTACAACAAAGTTCTGGTTGTTGTCAAGGAGAAATTCTCCAAGAAGAAGGACGAAGTCGATCTCCTGGTTCATGCTCAAGAGATTCAAGCCAATACTGAGCTCCTGAAAGACATGCTGGATGGCGAGATCAAGAGCGCTCAAGACGAGTATGATCGCTTGGTGGCGATGATGCCGGAGGCTGTCGCGGCATATGAAAAGGCTCAGGTCTCGGATTTCTCGATCGGCAAGCTCCCTCTTCCCCAACTCTCCGAGAGCTCAGGTACTTTTGAGATTAATATGTTTAATCTCTCCTCTTCTGGAGAGTTCGGTTCTAATTTGGGATTGATGGGTTCTTACTCAGCCCCAGTCGAAGCCGCCCTTGGATGTAGCGATAAGGAGATGGAGGAGGAGGTTCCTGAGGAGGAAGATCCAGCTGGTAAGGGAGCTGAGAAGAGCTCGGATGACAAGGAAGTTTAAGAGCTGAGGCTCTTTCATGTTTTCTAGGATTCCTGCCTGATGGGCTTTGTTTCATTTGTTTCTAAGACTTATAGCCTGAGGAGGCTTTTAAACCTTTATCTGTTTGTACTTTGAATCGTTGTTAGCCTGGGGAGGCTTTTAAACCCTTGTTTAATTTCAAACTTGGTTTTCGTTTCATTTTGAGTTTTTGGCTTTAGTCGTGAAATATGACAACTTGGTCATAATCGAATCTTATGATAAGTCTGGAAGACTTTGGTCGTTTTTAGTTCCTTAAGAGGAATTCTTGGAGTATCGGGACTAGCTTAGGATTTTTAGGAACCTAAGTTTAATCTGGACACCTTAGGTGGGGTTCTTGGGAACCTGAACTTGTTTGTGGGATTTTAAGACCCGTTGAGACTTACTTAGGATTTTAGGACCTTTGTGATTTGATGAGGATTTTAAGACCTCAGAGATTTGATAAGGATTTTAAGACCTTGGAGAATTGACAAGGATTTTAAGACCTTGGAGATTTGGTAAGGATTTTAAGACCTTAGAGATTTGGTAAGGATTTTAAGACCTTAGGTTCAGGTTCGTCGAGACCTGATATTGCTTGAAGGATTTTAAGACCTTAGGTTCAGGTTCGTCGAGACCTGATATTGTTTGAAGGATTTTAAGACCTTTGGGGATTGTTAAGGATTTTAAGACCTTGGGTTCAGGTTTGTAGAGACCTGTTTTGTTAAAGCATTGAGATATCGAGAATAATTTCTTTATTGATAATTGGATACATGGTATCCTAGTAATCATACAATTTGCTTGTATCATACGTTTGCTGCGTGGGCTATGTGTTTTTAATCAGACATATGCCCCCTTTGATTGTGGTGAACGAAGTGTTGAAATGAGATTGGGGCTGCACTCATGACGGAGTTGCCTACGTACCCAGTCAAGGGATCAAGCCTAACGTAGTTCAGGAGTTTTAAGTACCTAATGATAATATCTCTTAAGATTCGTGGCATTCCACGATCTGATTTCAGGTACCCCAGTTCGCACCTTTCGGAGTTTGTAAACGCCAGGTCGTACCACGTGGATGATCTGGTAGGGACCTTCCCAGTTGGTTCCTAACTTCCCAGCATTTGGTTCTTTGGTTCCTTCGAAAACTTTCCTAAGTACTAGGTCACCAACAGCGAACTGCCGGAGCCTGACTTTGGAATTGTACTGTCGTGCCATTGCTTGCTGATAGTTCTGAATGCGAATCAAAGCTCGGTCCCGTCTTTCCTCGATTAGATCGAGGTTGTCGGTTAGGAGCTGATCATTAGCTGCGGGATTGGACGTACATAGTTCCCGGCGGAGGCTACCAGCAATGGTTTCAGCTGGAACGACAGCTTCCATCCCGTATGCTAAGGAGAAAGGAGTTTCTTCTGTAGCTTTTCGTGGGGTGGTCCGACATGCCCAAAGTACTTCAAGTAACTTCTCTGACCAGAATTCCTTCTGGGTTCCGAGGCGTTTCTTGAGGTTTGCTAATACTGATTTATTAGCAGCCTCCGCCTGTCCGTTACCTTGAGGTCGGCGAGGTGATGAGAAGGTCAGGCGAATATTCCACTTGTCACAAAATATTTTGAAATCGTGGGATATGAATTGTCCTCCATTGTCAGTTACGATTTCGTATGGGACGCCGTGTCTACACACGATATCTTTCCATACAAATTGCTCGACCTCGACCCTGGTTACCTGCTGGAAGGCTTCAGCCTCTATCCATTTCGTGAAGTAGTCCGTTAAGACTAAGAGGAATCGTAGCTTCTTTTTTCCACTTCCTGATGGTACTAGTGGTCCCACGATATCCATGGACCATCTCATAAATGGATAAGGGGCGGATATGTTAGATTGCTTTTCCGCAGGTTGGTGTATAATCGGTGCATGCCTCTGGCATTTGTCGCATGAAGAGGAATAGGCCTCGCAATCTGCAATAATGGTAGGCCAGAAATATCCTTGCCTTTTGATTCTGATGGCTAGAGCTCTTCCTCCAGAGTGGTTCCCACAGGAACCGTCGTGCATTTCCTTCATGAGTCTCATAGCAACGAGGCCATGGACGCATTTTAGGTAAGGTCCGGAAATGCTTCGTTTGAGGAGGACAGATTCAGTTACGCAATATCTCGCGCTTAATGCTTTGAGCTTTCGAGCTTCCCATTTATTGGGTGGAATTCTCCAATCCTCTCTTCCTATGACTTTGTTATGAAGAGACGAGGGAGGTTCCTGTTCGGGACCTGGTGTCGTGGTGCCCCCGGAGGTATTGGTAGGATTGGGCTCCAGGGAGTCCGGATTCCGAGGAATACCTCCAGATGAATTTTTGAGAGCTGTACGGCTTCTGGTTTTAACTCTGCAGATGACTGGGTCTGAGTTGGTGCCCCCGGGGGTATTCTCGAGATCAGGCTCTAAGGAGTCTGAATTTCGAGGAATATCTTTCGTGATTTGGATTGTGTTCCCGGAGGTATGCTTTTTTGCGCCGCATATTCTGGTTTTTGGAAACCAAAATGTTGTGAAAATCTGGGTAGCTACCGTTTCAGGGCAGGTACCTTCGAGTTGCGCTGTTAGTTTGCTCTCTTTCTCGGCTTTAGTAGCTATGTCGATGCTTGGTTTCTCGATTCCTTCTACGGGTATGATTCGTTTTACAAGGGGGTCTGACGTGGAAGCTAAAGCAGCCAACGCATCTGCTGAGGAGTTCTCACCTCGTGGGATTCTCGTTAGCTCGAATTTGTCGAACTGCCTAGTGAGGTTCTGGACGACTTCGAGATATGCCCCCATTCTTTCGTCCCTCGTTTCATATTCTCCGTGAAACTGGCTAGCTACTAGCTGTGAATCACTATAAGCGTTTAGCTCTCGGATTCCGAGGCTTAGGGCGAGCTTCAACCCTGCGATTAGTGCTTCATATTCAGCTTCGTTGTTTGAGGCGCTGAATCCGAGCCTATATGACTGCTCGATGGTTTCTCCTGCTGAAGAAGTTAGCCTTAGACCGATACCGGAGCCCTGTTTTGATGAGGCTCCGTCGACGTATAGGCTCCACTTCGGGGATTCCATTTCGGAGTCTAACTGCTTGGATGTTAGCTCAATGATAAAGTCGGCAAGGACCTGAGCTTTCGCTGCTGCTCGAGGTCTATACTCAATATCATATTCGCTGAGCTCTATGGCCCATTTAGCCAATCGCCCTGACTGGCTGGGGCTGTGTAAGATCATTCGTAATGGTTGTGAGGTCATTACGACGATCGAGTGCGATTGGAAGTAAGGTCGCAATTTTCTGGCAGCTGTTACGACTGCTAGAGCTAGTTTTTCCATTGCAGGGTACCTGGTTTCGGCGTCTATCAAACTTTTACTGGTGTAATAGACAGGTCTTTGTTCGTTTTGTTCCTCTCGTACTAGAACGCCGCTGACTGCAGCAGTTGATACAGCGAGATATAAGTACAATGGCTCTCCTATTACTGGTTTAGATAGGATCGGAGGTTCGGAGAGGTAAGCTTTCAATTGCTTGAAGGCTTCCTCACATTTCTCGTCCCATAAGAACTTCTTATTATTTCTTAGAAGCTTGTAAAATGGGAGGCATTTATCGGTGGACTTGGATATGAATCGATTCAATGCCGCGATTCGTCCAGTCAATCTCTGTACCTCTCTGGTCGTCTTAGGTGACGGCATTTCTAGGAAGGTTGCTATCTGCTGCGGGTTGGCTTCAATGCCTCTTTCGGTTACGAGATAGCCTAGGAACTCGCCTGAGGGTACCCCGAAAGTACATTTAGTGGGATTGAGCTTCATATCGTACTTATTCAGGATATCGAAGCATTCCCTTAAGTGGGAGATATGATCTTCTCCAGCTGAGGATTTGACTAGCATGTCGTCGATATAGACCTCCATGGTTTTTCCAAGTTGTCCAGCAAACATCTTATTTACTAGCCTCTGATAGGTAGCTCCTGCGTTCTTTAATCCGAATGGCATAACCTTATAACAATAGGTTCCTCGTTCGGTTATGAATGCAGTTTTCTCCTGGTCCTCAGGATCCATCATGATTTGATTGTATCCTGAGAAGGCATCCATGAAGGATAGGAGTCGATGGCCAGCTGTTGCTTCAACCAGGCGGTCGATGTGAGGTAACGGGAAGCTGTCTTTAGGACAAGCTTTGTTTAGGTCTGTGAAGTCTACACAGATTCTCCACTTCCCGTTTTTCTTCTTTACCAGTACTGGGTTAGCCAACCAGTCGGGGTAATGTACCTCTCGAATGGACCCAGCTTTCGTAAGTCGGTCAACTTCGTCGTTAACAGCTTGAGCCTTTTCGAGGCCTAGCTTACGACGCTTCTGTTTGATTGGTTTGAAAGTAGGGTCAACTTTTAGCTTATGGGTGGTGACGTTCGGATCTATTCCTTTCATGTCACTGGTGGACCATGCAAAGGTTTTGATATTGCTTTTCAGGAAATCAATGAGCTCCTTTTTTGTCTCAGGAGGTAGCTCGGACCCAATGCTCACCTGTCTTTCAGGATCTGAGTCGTCGATGCAAACTTTTTCGGTTAGGTTCCTGGGGGGACGTCGAATATTTTGTTGCATTTCGCGACCCTCTTGGATCTGTAATTGCTATTGGGGGGAATTTTTGAGGATTTCAAATCCTCCCAAATAGCAGATCCTGGATATCTTCTGGCTACCATGTACGGTAGCTATCCCTTCGGGTGTTGGGAATTTTACGCACTGATGGTACGTTGAGGCTACTGCCTTCATTTTGTGAATCCAAGGTCTTCCCAAAATCGCGTGGAACGGGGAAGGTCTATCGATGACTACTAAGTTGGTCATTTTCATTATTCCGCCAGCTATGACTGGGAGCTTGATAGTTCCCAATGAGGTAGCTGTTTCTCCGGAGAAGCCTACGAGGTTAGCTTTTTGGCCAATAATTTCGTAGTCGTCTATTTCCATCCATTTTAGGGTGTTATAGAAAATGAGGTCGACAGAGCTTCCTGTGTCTATCATGAGCTTAGGAACTTCGTATCCTGCGATGTTCAGGGTGACGATCAACGCATCATCGTGAGGTCTGTCAAGGTTTGAGGTCTCGCTTTCCCAGAAAGAAATCTTAGTATTGGATTCAGGGTTAGGAGGCTTAGGTCCAGTGTTAGACACAGCCTTCCGCACGTGATTCTTAATGGAATTGACGGAGTCTTGACATATGTCTGATCCTCCAAGGATACAGTCCACCCTCGAGTCGGGGCTCGATTGAGGGGACGGTTTGCTCAAGAGAGCTTCGACTTGTAAACTTTTTCCTTGGGGGAATTTCCCAAGAATCATGTCGACTCTTTTCTTGGGAGCTGGAGGTGGCGAATCGGTCTCCTTCTCAGGTGACCTCTCGCGTTTCGGGGAAGTGTCCCTGGAACCTCTTTTCTGATAAGGTGGTGGCTTTTTAAGGTCCACGCCCTTTATTTCTCCAGCTGCAAATTTAGCTGCCAGCTGGCGTTGGAGGTCCCAACACTCTTCGGTTGAGTGTCCTTCGCGATCGTGATAAGAGCAACGTTTGCCTTTATCGAAGCCTTTTGACCAGGGAGTTTTGTTTGCTGCTGCAACAGGTTTTTCTTCCTTGTCTTCCTCGATTGCGTAGGAATGTTCTCCCTGAGTCTGATTATTTCGAGGGTTACCCTTTTTATGAGGTCCCTTAGTCTCAGAGGAGTCACCTTTCGAATGATTCTGAGGTTTCTTGTGGAGTTTATCCAGTGCAGCTGTCTCCTCCTCCAAAGTAATATATTTGGTGGCTCTATGAAGAGCGTCATCGATAGTTGGAGGAGCATTGAGTGTTAGCTCTGACCAGAATTTCGATCTATGGATCAGACCTCTCCTAAGGGCCTCGATGGCGATTAGGTCGTTAGGATTCGAGAGCTTAGTTCTTATTGCCCTGAATTTCTCAATGTAGACTCGTAATGGGTCTCCCATTCCTTGACTGACCTTCCAAAGGTCGGCCTCAGAGGCTTGCTTCCGGATATGGGTTGAGTATTGCTTCATAAAGGCGTTGGTTAATTGATCGAAATTGTCTATCGAGGCTGGCTCGAGACCGGAGAACCACTCGAGGGCTGTTCCGACCAAATTTTCGGCGAATGTCCTACAGTAACCTGCTTCACATTCTTCCTGTGTGAAATGGGCTTTAACAATTGCCAATCGGAAAGCTCTCAAATAGGCTTTCGGGTCGGAGGTCCCATCATACTCAGGAATTCTGATTTTTCGGGTATCTCTTATGTGAGAACTGGCAATTCTGTCCGTGAATGGAGTTCCACGGGTTTCCTCGAGTAAGCTATCGATTTCGGGAGCTGAACTCGTAGCTTTATGGACTTGAGCTCCCAATTTCTGGAGAGCCGCGTGAGTTCGCTCCATATATCTACGGATATCTTCAGGTCCTTCAAACGGAAGGACGTTTGGATCGTTCGCAGGTACCCGACGGGCAGGTTCCTGACGGAATCGAGTTGGCTCATCCTCCCATGCGGTTGGTGGGCTAAGTCGCTCGGCATTTCTTGGGTTATCGGAATTTATCCTTTGATAACCGTCTCCATTCGGGATCGAGCTTCTAGTTTGATAAACCGAAGCTGACGTTCTGCCCCCAGATGGGAAGGATATTCCTGCTCCGGACCTAGGATCAGGCGGCGGAGGAGGTAAACGAGTACTCCTGTCAGTGACCTGACCGGGTGTGGAACTGGTTGTCGCTATGTTACTTCCCATAGCACTGGCGTTAGGTGGATTGAACACGGGAGCTGTTCCAGTATGAGGTGTCTGGAAAGCAGATCCGCGTCCTTCCGGGCAGTGCTATCAGGGGAAAAGTTTAAACGTGCTCGGGGAAATGAGGGATCGTTTAATCGATCATGAAAGATGACCCCCGGAGCTTGACGTTGCGATGGTTGGGTTGTTGCGCTTAGAGATCTAGTTATCTCTTCGAATCGTTGTTGACGTACAGTTAGTTGATGCATCGTGCGCTCATATTCCTGAGCTCTGCCTACCAATTGTATCATCATATGGCGGATCTCAGAGAGCTGAGCCTCCGTTTGATTCGGAATGGCTTGCTGCTGAGGATTCTCGGTAATCGGGGGCCCGGAGGTGTTTCCACTTGATGACCTCGGGTTAGTAACTTCGGTTGTAGTTTGGCTCGTTTGAGCATCAACCGGAAGCTGTTGCCCAGATCGGTGGTCGCCACGTTGAGGCTCTGTGATTACAAGACTAGAGCCTCCGTCGTTCGGTGAGCCATCGCTCTGAATCGGGAGGTTAAGGTCAGACGGGGTTGTTGTCTGATCGGTAGGATTCATCCTCAAGTTAGAGTAAGGGATTCGATTGTTTCTTCCCCACAGACGGCGCCAATTGTGAGGAGTAAAACTCACTCCTAGATTTTAGATCAGGTTTTATGTTTAGGAAAGGTTAGGGAAAGATTATCGCGGGCTGAACCCCGTAAGAACTTGATGAATGAACTTTGATTTGTATTGATAATATGGTAAAGGAATGGTTACAAAGAAATGTTTCTCTTGATGATTATAAAGATTACAAGAATATTATGATCAGAATGTTTTGATGAATGTAGAGTGAAAATATGAGTTGAATCCGATCCTCTTCTTGGTCCTCAACCTTCTCTTTTTATAGCCTTGGACTTCTTTAGGTTGTCTTCAACTAATCTCCGAGATCTTCTCCGCTTGAGGTGGAATCCGCAACAGCTTCCCTTTGACCGGGTCCTGCGCTTCTTCATGTTGTGACGTGAGCTTCCTCTTCTCCGTGACCTCTTTAAAGATCGCCTTAGCTCTCAGCCTTCGGCTTCAGCTTAGCTCCTTTTAGATGTCGAACTCGTGATGGGCCAGTCGCGGCCTGTTATCGTCTTTCATTATTCCACAATTAGCTACCGGGCCATATTCGGGCCCAACAGTTACCTCACATCGATCGTTTGGTCGAGGCCACTGCTGGCCACCAGCTCCTGTCCTTCATGGATGCCTTTTCAGGGTACAATCAAATCATGATGGATCTCGACGATCAAGAGAAAACTGCATTCATAACTGAATGAGGGACCTATTGCTATAAGGTCATGCCATTCGGTTTAAAAAATGCAGGAGCTACCTATCAAAGGCTAGTGACTCAAATGTTCGCTGGCCAGCTCGGGAAAACCATGGAGGTCTATATTGATGATATGCTAGTCAAATCCTCAATTGGAGAAAACCACA
>NW_026615567.1:0-50110 GCF_000801105.2 Raphanus sativus | reverse complement strand
ATCGTGGTTCATCCTGGTTTGATAAGAATCATGAAGATATTGACATATGTCCGAACAGGCTAATCTGGAATCATCTGGATTAGAAAGTGGGGATTTTCTTCTTATCACAACTCCTATGAGATTTATTCAACTTCCTGGTTATTCTCCACTGATTAGTTTGGTTTCCAAATAAAGCTTCTTAGATCGTGGTTCATCCTGGTTTGATAAGAATCATGAAGATATTGCCATATGTCCGAACAGGCTAATCTGGAATCATCTGGATAGAAAGTGGGATATCTTCTTTACTCACAACTCCTATGAGATTTATTCAACTTTCCTGGTTATTCTCCACTGATTAGTGGTTCCAAATAAAGGTTTTAGATCGTGGTTCATCCTGGGTTTGATAAGAATCATGAAGATAATGCCATATGTCCAAACAGGCTAATCTAGAATCATCTGGATAGAAAGTGGGAATTCTCTTACTCACAACTCCTATGAGATTTATTCAAACTTCCTGGTTATTCTCCCACTGATTAGTGGTTCCAAATAAAGCTTCTTAGATCGTGGTTTCATCCTGGTTTGATAAGAATCATGAAGATATTGCCATATGTCCGAAACAGGCTAATCTGGAATTCATCTGGATAGAAGTGGGATATCTTCTTACTCACAACTCCTATGAGATTTATTCAACTTCCTGGTTATTCTCCACCTGATTAGTGGTTCCAAATAAAAGCTTCTTAGATCGTGGTTATCCTGGTTTGATAAGAATCATGAAGATATTGCCATATGTCCGAACAGGCTAATCTGGAATCATCTGGATAGAAAGTGGGATATCTTTCTTACTCACAACTCCTATGAGAACTTATTTCAACTTCCTGGTTATTCTCCCACTGATTAGTGGTTCCAAATAAAGCTTCTTAGATCGTGGTTCATCCTGGTTTGATAAGAATCATGAAGATATTGCCATATGTCCGAACAGGCTAATCTGGAATCATCTGGATAGAAAGTGGGATATCTTCTTACTCACAACTCCTATGGAGATTTTATTCAACTTCTGGTTATTCTCCACTGATAGTGGTTCCCAATTAAAGCTTCTTAGATCGTGGTTCATCCTGGTTTGATAAGAATCATGAAGATATTGACATATGTCCGAACAGGCTAATCTTGGAATCATCTGGATAGAAAGTGGGATATCTTCTTTTAATTCCAACAACTTCCTAATGAGATTTATTCAACTTCCTGGTTATTCTCCACTGATTTAGTGGTTCCCAATAAAGCTTCTTATATATTGGTTCATCCTGGTTTGATAAGAATCATGAAGATATTGCATATGTCCGAAAAGGCTAATCTGGAATCATCTGGATAGAAAGTGGGATATCTTCTTACTCACAACTCCTATTATGAGATTTATTCAACTTCCTGGTTATTCTCCACTGATTAGTGTTTCCAAATAAAGCTTCTTAGATCGTGGTTTCATCCTGGTTTGATAAGAATCATGAAGATATTGCATATGTCCGAACAGGCTAATCTGGAATCATCTGGATAGAAAGTGGGATATCTTCTTACTCACAACTCCTATGAGATTTATTCAACTTCCTGGTTATTCTCCACTGATTAGTGGTTCCAAATAAAAGCTTCTTAGATCGTGGTTCATCCTGGTTTGAGTAAGATCATGAAGATATTGGCATATGTCCGAACAGGCTAATCTGGAATCATCTGGATAGAAAGTGGGATATTCTTACTCACAACTCCTATGAGATTTATTCAACTTCCTGGTTATTCTCCACTGATTAGTGGTTCCAAATAATAAAGCTTCTTAGATCGCTGGTTCATCCTTGGGTCAGCCTGGTTTGGATTAAGAATCATGAAGATATTGCCATATGTCCGAACAAGGCTAATCTGGAATCATCTGGATAGAAAGTGGGATATCTTCTTACTCACAACTCCTATGAGATTTATTCAACTTCCTGGTTATTCTCCACTGATTAGTGGTTCCAAATAAAGCTTCTTAGATCGTGGTTCATCCTGGTTTGATAAGAATCATGAAGATATTGCCATATGTCCAAACAGGCTAATCTGAATCATCTGGATAGAAAGTGGGATATCTTCTTACTCACAACTCCTATGAGATTTATTCAACTTCCTGGTTATTCTCCACTGATTAGTGGTTCCAAATAAAGCTTCTTAGATCGTGGTTCATCCTGGTTTGATAAGAATCATGAAGATATTGCCATATGTCCAAACAGGCTAATCTGGAATCATCTGGATAGAAAGTGGGATATCTTCTTACTCACAACTCCTATGAGATTTATTCAACTTCCTGGTTATTCTCCACTGATTAGTGTTCCAATAAAGCTTCTTAGATCGTGGTTCATCCTGGTTTGATAAGAATCATGAAGATATATGCCATATGTCCGAACAGGCAAATCTGGATCATCTGGATAGAAAGTGGGATATCTTCTTACTCACAACTCCTATGAGATTTATTCAACTTCCTGGTTATTCTCCACTGATTAGTGGTTTCCAAATAAAGCTTCTTAGATCGTGGTTCATCCTGGTTTGATAAGAATCATGAAGATATTGCCATATGTCCGAACAGGCTAATCTGGAATCATCTGGATAGAAAGTGGGATATCTTCTTACTCACAACACCTATGAGATTTATTCAACTTCCTGGTATCTTCCACTGACTTTAGTGGTTCCAATAAAGCTTCTTAGATCGTGGTTCATCCTGGTTGATAAGAATCATGAAGATAATGGCATATGTCCGAACAGGCTAATCTGGAATCATCTGGATAGAAGGTGGGATATCTTCTTGCTCACAACACTTATGAGATTTATTCAACTTCCTGGTTATTCTCCACTGATTAGTGGTTCCAAATAAAGCTTTCTTAGATCGTGGTTCATCCTGGTTTGATAAGAATCATGAAGATATTGCCATATGTCCGAACAGGCTAATCTGGAATCATCTGGATATAAAGTGGGATATCTTCTTACTCACAACTCCTATGAGATTTATTCAACTTCCTGGTTATTCTCCACTGATTAGTGGTTCCCAAATAAAGCTTCTTAGATATGGTTCATCCTGGTTTTGATAAGAATCATGAAGATATTGCATAATGTCCGAACAGGCTAATTCTGGATATCTGGATAGAAAGTGGGATATCTTCTTACTCACAACTCCTATGAGATTTATTCAACTTCCTGGTTATTCTCCACTGATTTAGTGGGTTCCAAATAAAGCTTCTTAGATCGTGGTTCATCCTGGTTTGATAAGAATCATGAAGATATTGCCATATGTCCGAACAGGCCAATCTGGAATCATCTGGATAGAAAGTGGGATATCTTCTTACTCACAAAAACTCCTATGAGATTTATTCAACTTCCTGGTTATTCTCCACTGATTAGTGGTTCCAAATAAAGCTTCTTAGATCGTGGTTCATCCTGGTTTGATAAGAATCATGAAGATAATGGCATATGTCCGAACAGGCAAATCTGGAATCATCTGGATAGAAAGTGGGATATCTTCTTACTCACAACTCCTATGAGATTTTATTCAACTTCCTGGTTATTCTCCACTGATTAGTGGTTCCAAATAAAGCTTCTTAGATCGTGGTTCATCTGGTTTGATAAGAATCATGAAGATATTGCCATATGTCCGAACAGGCTAATCTGGAATCATCTGGATAGAAAGTGGGATATCTTTCTTACTCACAACTCCTATGAGATTTATTCAACTTCCTGGTTATTCTCACTGATTAGTGGTTCCAAATAAAGCTTCTTAGATCGTGGTTCATCCTGGTTTGATAAGAATCATGAAGATATTGCCATATGTCCGAACAGGCTAATCTGGAATCATCTGCTGATAGAAAGTGGGATATCTTCTTACTCACAACTCCTATGAGATTTATTCAACTTCCTGGTTATTCTCCCACTGATTAGTGGTTCCAAATAAAGCCTTCTAGATCGTGGTTCATCCTGGTTTGATAAGAATCATGAAGATATTGCCATATGTCCGAACAGGCTAATCTGGAATCATCTGGATAGAAAGTGGGATATCTTCTTACTCACAACTCCTATGAGATTTATTTCAACTTTCTGGTTATTCTCCACTGATTAGTGGTTCCCAATAAGCTTCTTATATGTCGTGGTTCATCCTGGTTTGATAAGAATCATGAAGATATTGCCATATGTCCGAACAGGCTAATCTGGAATCATTCTGGATAGAAAGTGGGATATCTTCTTACTCACAACTCCTATGAGATTTATTCAACTCCTGGTTATTCTCCACTGATTAGTGGTTCCAAATAAAGCTTCTTAGATCGTGGTTTATCCTGGTTTGATAAGAATCATGAAGATAATGCATATGTCCGAACAGGCAAATCTGGAATCATCTGGATAGAAAGTGGGATATCTTCTTACTCACAACTCCTATGAGATTTATTCAACTTCCTGGTTATTCTCCACTGATTAGTGGTTCCAAATAAAGCTTCTTAGATCGTGGTTCATCCTGGTTTGATAAGAATCATGAAGATATTGCCATATGTCCGAACAGGCTAATCTGGAATCATCTGGATAGAAAGTGGGATATCTTCTTACTCACAACTCCTATGAGATTTATTCAACTTCCTGGTTATTCTCCACTGATTAGTGGTTCCAAATAAAGCTTCTTAGATCGTGGTTCATCCTGGTTTGATAAGAATCATGAAGATATGCCATATGTCCGAACAGGCTAATCTGGAATCATCTGGATAGAAAGTGGGATATCTTCTTACTCACAACTCCTATGAGATTTATTCAACTTCCTGGTTATTCTCCACTGATTAGTGGTTCCAAATAAAGCTTTCTTAGATCGTGGTTCATCCTGGTTTGATAAGAATCATGAAGATATTGGCCATATGTCCGAACAGGCTAATCTGGAATCATCTGGATAGAAAGTGGGATATCTTCTTACTCACAACTCCTATGAGATTTATTCAACTTCCTGGTTATTCTCCACTGATTAGTGGTTCCCAATAAAGCTTCTTAGATCGTGGTTCATCCTGGTTTGATAAGAATCATGAAGATATTGCCATATGTCCGAACAGGCTAATCTGGAATCATCTGGATAGAAAGTGGGATATCTTCTTACTCACAACTCCTATGAGATTTATTCAACTTCCTGGTTATTCTCCACTGATTAGTGGTTCCAAATAAAGCTTCTTAGATCGTGGTTCATCCTGGTTTGATAAGAATCATGAAGATATTGCCATATGTCCGAACAGGCTAATCTGGAATCATCTGGATAGAAAGTGGGATATCTTCTTACTCACAACTCCTATGAGATTTATTCAACTTCCTGGTTATTCTCCACTGATTAGTGGTTCCAAATAAAGCTTCTTAGATCGTGGTTCATCCTGGTTTGATAAGAATCATGAAGATAATGGCATATGTCCGAACAGGCTAATCTGGAATCATCTGGATAGAAAGTGGGATATCTTCTTACTCACAACACTTATGAGATTTATTCAACTTCCTGGTTATTCTCCACTGATTAGTGGTTCCAAATAAAGCTTCTTAGATCGTGGTTCATCCTGGTTTGATAAGAATCATGAAGATATTGCATATGTCCGAACAGGCTAATCTGGAATCATCTGGATAGAAAGTGGGATATCTTCTTACTCACAACTCCTATGAGATTTATTCAACTTCCTGGTTATTCTCCACTGATTAGTGGTTCCAAATAAAGCTTCTTAGATCGTGGTTCATCCTGGTTTGATAAGAATCATGAAGATATTGGCATATGTCCGAACAGGCTAATCTGGAATCATCTGGATAGAAGGTGGGATATCTTCTTGCTCACAACTCTTATGAGATTTATTCAACTTCCTGGTTATTCTCCACTGATTAGTGGTTCCAAATAAAGCTTCTTAGATCGTGGTTCATCCTGGTTTGATAAGAATCATGAAGATATTGCCATATGTCCGAACAGGCTAATCTGGAATCATCTGGATAGAAAGTGGGATATCTTCTTACTCACAACTCTTATGAGATTTATTCAACTTCCTGGTTATTCTCCACTGATTAGTGGTTCCAAATAAAGCTTCTTAGATCGTGGTTCATCCTGGTTTGATAAGAATCATGAAGATATTGCCATATGTCCGAACAGGCTAATCTGGAATCATCTGGATAGAAAGTGGGATATCTTCTTACTCACAACTCCTATGAGATTTATTCAACTTCCTGGTTATTCTCCACTGATTAGTGGTTCCAAATAAAGCTTCTTAGATCGTGGTTCATCCTGGTTTGATAAGAATCATGAAGATATTGCCATATGTCCGAACAGGCTAATCTGGAATCATCTGGATAGAAAGTGGGATATCTTCTTACTCACAACTCTTATGAGATTTATTCAACTTCCTGGTTATTCTCCACTGATTAGTGGTTCCAAATAAAGCTTCTTAGATCGTGGTTCATCCTGGTTTGATAAGAATCATGAAGATATTGCCATATGTCCGAACAGGCTAATCTGGAATCATCTGGATAGAAAGTGGGATATCTTCTTACTCACAACTTATGAGATTTATTCAACTTCCTGGTTATTCTCCACTGATTAGTGGTTCCAAATAAAGCTTCTTAGATCGTGGTTCATCCTGGTTTGATAAGAATCATGAAGATATTGCCATATGTCCGAACAGGCTAATCTGGAATCATCTGGATAGAAAGTGGGATATCTTCTTACTCACAACTCCTATGAGATTTATTCAACTTCCTGGTTATTCTCCACTGATTAGTGGTTCCAAATAAAGCTTCTTAGATCGTGGTTCATCCTGGTTTGATAAGAATCATGAAGATATTGCCATATGTCCGAACAGGCTAATCTGGAATCATCTGGATAGAAAGTGGGATATCTTCTTACTCACAACTCCTATGAGATTTATTCAACTTCCTGGTTATTCTCCACTGATTAGTGGTTCCAAATAAAGCTTCTTAGATCGTGGTTCATCCTGGTTTGATAAGAATCATGAAGATATTGCCATATGTCCGAACAGGCTAATCTGGAATCATCTGGATAGAAGTGGGATATCTTCTTACTCACAACTCCTATGAGATTTATTCAACTTCCTGGTTATTCTCCACTGATTAGTGGTTCCAAATAAAGCTTCTTAGATCGTGGTTCATCCTGGTTTGATAAGAATCATGAAGATATTGCCATATGTCCGAACAGGCTAATCTGGAATCATCTGGATAGAAAGTGGGATATCTTCTTACTCACAACTCCTATGAGATTTATTCAACTTCCTGGTTATTCTCCACTGATTAGTGGTTCCAAATAAAGCTTCTTAGATCGTGGTTCATCCTGGTTTGATAAGAATCATGAAGATATTGCCATATGTCCGAACAGGCTAATCTGGAATCATCTGGATAGAAAGTGGGATATCTTCTTACTCACAACTCCTATGAGATTTATTCAACTTCCTGGTTATTCTCCACTGATTAGTGGTTCCAAATAAAGCTTCTTAGATCGTGGTTCATCCTGGTTTGATAAGAATCATGAAGATATTGCCATATGTCCGAACAGGCTAATCTGGAATCATCTGGATAGAAAGTGGGATATCTTCTTACTCACAACTCCTATGAGATTTATTCAACTTCCTGGTTATTCTCCACTGATTAGTGGTTCCAAATAAAGCTTCTTAGATCGTGGTTCATCCTGGTTTGATAAGAATCATGAAGATATTGCCATATGTCCGAACAGGCTAATCTGGAATCATCTGGATAGAAAGTGGGATATCTTCTTACTCACAACTCCTATGAGATTTATTCAACTTCCTGGTTATTCTCCACTGATTAGTGGTTCCAAATAAAGCTTCTTAGATCGTGGTTCATCCTGGTTTGATAAGAATCATGAAGATATTGGCATATGTCCGAACAGGCTAATCTGGAATCATCTGGATAGAAAGTGGGATATCTTCTTACTCACAACTCCTATGAGATTTATTCAACTTCCTGGTTATTCTCCACTGATTAGTGGTTCCAAATAAAGCTTCTTAGATCGTGGTTCATCCTGGTTTGATAAGAATCATGAAGATATTGCCATATGTCCGAACAGGCTAATCTGGAATCATCTGGATAGAAAGTGGGATATCTTCTTACTCACAACTCCTATGAGATTTATTCAACTTCCTGGTTATTCTCCACTGATTAGTGGTTCCAAATAAAGCTTCTTAGATCGTGGTTCATCCTGGTTTGATAAGAATCATGAAGATATTGCCATATGTCCGAACAGGCTAATCTGGAATCATCTGGATAGAAAGTGGGATATCTTCTTACTCACAACTCCTATGAGATTTATTCAACTTCCTGGTTATTCTCCACTGATTAGTGGTTCCAAATAAAGCTTCTTAGATCGTGGTTCATCCTGGTTTGATAAGAATCATGAAGATATTGCCATATGTCCGAACAGGCTAATCTGGAATCATCTGGATAGAAAGTGGGATATCTTCTTACTCACAACTCCTATGAGATTTATTCAACTTCCTGGTTATTCTCCACTGATTAGTGGTTCCAAATAAAGCTTCTTAGATCGTGGTTCATCCTGGTTTGATAAGAATCATGAAGATATTGCCATATGTCCGAACAGGCTAATCTGGAATCATCTGGATAGAAAGTGGGATATCTTCTTACTCACAACTCCTATGAGATTTATTCAACTTCCTGGTTATTCTCCACTGATTAGTGGTTCCAAATAAAGCTTCTTAGATCGTGGTTCATCCTGGTTTGATAAGAATCATGAAGATATTGCCATATGTCCGAACAGGCTAATCTGGAATCATCTGGATAGAAAGTGGGATATCTTCTTACTCACAACTCCTATGAGATTTATTCAACTTCCTGGTTATTCTCCACTGATTAGTGGTTCCAAATAAAGCTTCTTAGATCGTGGTTCATCCTGGTTTGATAAGAATCATGAAGATATTGCCATATGTCCGAACAGGCTAATCTGGAATCATCTGGATAGAAAGTGGGATATCTTCTTACTCACAACTCCTATGAGATTTATTCAACTTCCTGGTTATTCTCCACTGATTAGTGGTTCCAAATAAAGCTTCTTAGATCGTGGTTCATCCTGGTTTGATAAGAATCATGAAGATATTGCCATATGTCCGAACAGGCTAATCTGGAATCATCTGGATAGAAAGTGGGATATCTTCTTACTCACAACTCCTATGAGATTTATTCAACTTCCTGGTTATTCTCCACTGATTAGTGGTTCCAAATAAAGCTTCTTAGATCGTGGTTCATCCTGGTTTGATAAGAATCATGAAGATATTGCCATATGTCCGAACAGGCTAATCTGGAATCATCTGGATAGAAAGTGGGATATCTTCTTACTCACAACTCCTATGAGATTTATTCAACTTCCTGGTTATTCTCCACTGATTAGTGGTTCCAAATAAAGCTTCTTAGATCGTGGTTCATCCTGGTTTGATAAGAATCATGAAGATATTGCCATATGTCCGAACAGGCTAATCTGGAATCATCTGGATAGAAAGTGGGATATCTTCTTACTCACAACTCCTATGAGATTTATTCAACTTCCTGGTTATTCTCCACTGATTAGTGGTTCCAAATAAAGCTTCTTAGATCGTGGTTCATCCTGGTTTGATAAGAATCATGAAGATATTGCCATATGTCCGAACAGGCTAATCTGGAATCATCTGGATAGAAAGTGGGATATCTTCTTACTCACAACTCCTATGAGATTTATTCAACTTCCTGGTTATTCTCCACTGATTAGTGGTTCCAAATAAAGCTTCTTAGATCGTGGTTCATCCTGGTTTGATAAGAATCATGAAGATATTGCCATATGTCCGAACAGGCTAATCTGGAATCATCTGGATAGAAAGTGGGATATCTTCTTACTCACAACTCCTATGAGATTTATTCAACTTCCTGGTTATTCTCCACTGATTAGTGGTTCCAAATAAAGCTTCTTAGATCGTGGTTCATCCTGGTTTGATAAGAATCATGAAGATATTGCCATATGTCCGAACAGGCTAATCTGGAATCATCTGGATAGAAAGTGGGATATCTTCTTACTCACAACTCCTATGAGATTTATTCAACTTCCTGGTTATTCTCCACTGATTAGTGGTTCCAAATAAAGCTTCTTAGATCGTGGTTCATCCTGGTTTGATAAGAATCATGAAGATATTGCCATATGTCCGAACAGGCTAATCTGGAATCATCTGGATAGAAAGTGGGATATCTTCTTACTCACAACTCCTATGAGATTTATTCAACTTCCTGGTTATTCTCCACTGATTAGTGGTTCCAAATAAAGCTTCTTAGATCGTGGTTCATCCTGGTTTGATAAGAATCATGAAGATATTGCCATATGTCCGAACAGGCTAATCTGGAATCATCTGGATAGAAAGTGGGATATCTTCTTACTCACAACTCCTATGAGATTTATTCAACTTCCTGGTTATTCTCCACTGATTAGTGGTTCCAAATAAAGCTTCTTAGATCGTGGTTCATCCTGGTTTGATAAGAATCATGAAGATATTGCCATATGTCCGAACAGGCTAATCTGGAATCATCTGGATAGAAAGTGGGATATCTTCTTACTCACAACTCCTATGAGATTTATTCAACTTCCTGGTTATTCTCCACTGATTAGTGGTTCCAAATAAAGCTTCTTAGATCGTGGTTCATCCTGGTTTGATAAGAATCATGAAGATATTGCCATATGTCCGAACAGGCTAATCTGGAATCATCTGGATAGAAAGTGGGATATCTTCTTACTCACAACTCCTATGAGATTTATTCAACTTCCTGGTTATTCTCCACTGATTAGTGGTTCCAAATAAAGCTTCTTAGATCGTGGTTCATCCTGGTTTGATAAGAATCATGAAGATATTGCCATATGTCCGAACAGGCTAATCTGGAATCATCTGGATAGAAAGTGGGATATCTTCTTACTCACAACTCCTATGAGATTTATTCAACTTCCTGGTTATTCTCCACTGATTAGTGGTTCCAAATAAAGCTTCTTAGATCGTGGTTCATCCTGGTTTGATAAGAATCATGAAGATATTGCCATATGTCCGAACAGGCTAATCTGGAATCATCTGGATAGAAAGTGGGATATCTTCTTACTCACAACTCCTATGAGATTTATTCAACTTCCTGGTTATTCTCCACTGATTAGTGGTTCCAAATAAAGCTTCTTAGATCGTGGTTCATCCTGGTTTGATAAGAATCATGAAGATATTGCCATATGTCCGAACAGGCTAATCTGGAATCATCTGGATAGAAAGTGGGATATCTTCTTACTCACAACTCCTATGAGATTTATTCAACTTCCTGGTTATTCTCCACTGATTAGTGGTTCCAAATAAAGCTTCTTAGATCGTGGTTCATCCTGGTTTGATAAGAATCATGAAGATATTGCCATATGTCCGAACAGGCTAATCTGGAATCATCTGGATAGAAAGTGGGATATCTTCTTACTCACAACTCCTATGAGATTTATTCAACTTCCTGGTTATTCTCCACTGATTAGTGGTTCCAAATAAAGCTTCTTAGATCGTGGTTCATCCTGGTTTGATAAGAATCATGAAGATATTGCCATATGTCCGAACAGGCTAATCTGGAATCATCTGGATAGAAAGTGGGATATCTTCTTACTCACAACTCCTATGAGATTTATTCAACTTCCTGGTTATTCTCCACTGATTAGTGGTTCCAAATAAAGCTTCTTAGATCGTGGTTCATCCTGGTTTGATAAGAATCATGAAGATATTGCCATATGTCCGAACAGGCTAATCTGGAATCATCTGGATAGAAAGTGGGATATCTTCTTACTCACAACTCCTATGAGATTTATTCAACTTCCTGGTTATTCTCCACTGATTAGTGGTTCCAAATAAAGCTTCTTAGATCGTGGTTCATCCTGGTTTGATAAGAATCATGAAGATATTGCCATATGTCCGAACAGGCTAATCTGGAATCATCTGGATAGAAAGTGGGATATCTTCTTACTCACAACTCCTATGAGATTTATTCAACTTCCTGGTTATTCTCCACTGATTAGTGGTTCCAAATAAAGCTTCTTAGATCGTGGTTCATCCTGGTTTGATAAGAATCATGAAGATATTGCCATATGTCCGAACAGGCTAATCTGGAATCATCTGGATAGAAAGTGGGATATCTTCTTACTCACAACTCCTATGAGATTTATTCAACTTCCTGGTTATTCTCCACTGATTAGTGGTTCCAAATAAAGCTTCTTAGATCGTGGTTCATCCTGGTTTGATAAGAATCATGAAGATATTGCCATATGTCCGAACAGGCTAATCTGGAATCATCTGGATAGAAAGTGGGATATCTTCTTACTCACAACTCCTATGAGATTTATTCAACTTCCTGGTTATTCTCCACTGATTAGTGGTTCCAAATAAAGCTTCTTAGATCGTGGTTCATCCTGGTTTGATAAGAATCATGAAGATATTGCCATATGTCCGAACAGGCTAATCTGGAATCATCTGGATAGAAAGTGGGATATCTTCTTACTCACAACTCCTATGAGATTTATTCAACTTCCTGGTTATTCTCCACTGATTAGTGGTTCCAAATAAAGCTTCTTAGATCGTGGTTCATCCTGGTTTGATAAGAATCATGAAGATATTGCCATATGTCCGAACAGGCTAATCTGGAATCATCTGGATAGAAAGTGGGATATCTTCTTACTCACAACTCCTATGAGATTTATTCAACTTCCTGGTTATTCTCCACTGATTAGTGGTTCCAAATAAAGCTTCTTAGATCGTGGTTCATCCTGGTTTGATAAGAATCATGAAGATATTGCCATATGTCCGAACAGGCTAATCTGGAATCATCTGGATAGAAAGTGGGATATCTTCTTACTCACAACTCCTATGAGATTTATTCAACTTCCTGGTTATTCTCCACTGATTAGTGGTTCCAAATAAAGCTTCTTAGATCGTGGTTCATCCTGGTTTGATAAGAATCATGAAGATATTGGCATATGTCCGAACAGGCTAATCTGGAATCATCTGGATAGAAAGTGGGATATCTTCTTACTCACAACTCCTATGAGATTTATTCAACTTCCTGGTTATTCTCCACTGATTAGTGGTTCCAAATAAAGCTTCTTAGATCGTGGTTCATCCTGGTTTGATAAGAATCATGAAGATATTGCCATATGTCCGAACAGGCTAATCTGGAATCATCTGGATAGAAAGTGGGATATCTTCTTACTCACAACTCCTATGAGATTTATTCAACTTCCTGGTTATTCTCCACTGATTAGTGGTTCCAAATAAAGCTTCTTAGATCGTGGTTCATCCTGGTTTGATAAGAATCATGAAGATATTGCCATATGTCCGAACAGGCTAATCTGGAATCATCTGGATAGAAAGTGGGATATCTTCTTACTCACAACTCCTATGAGATTTATTCAACTTCCTGGTTATTCTCCACTGATTAGTGGTTCCAAATAAAGCTTCTTAGATCGTGGTTCATCCTGGTTTGATAAGAATCATGAAGATATTGCCATATGTCCGAACAGGCTAATCTGGAATCATCTGGATAGAAAGTGGGATATCTTCTTACTCACAACTCCTATGAGATTTATTCAACTTCCTGGTTATTCTCCACTGATTAGTGGTTCCAAATAAAGCTTCTTAGATCGTGGTTCATCCTGGTTTGATAAGAATCATGAAGATATTGCCATATGTCCGAACAGGCTAATCTGGAATCATCTGGATAGAAAGTGGGATATCTTCTTACTCACAACTCCTATGAGATTTATTCAACTTCCTGGTTATTCTCCACTGATTAGTGGTTCCAAATAAAGCTTCTTAGATCGTGGTTCATCCTGGTTTGATAAGAATCATGAAGATATTGCCATATGTCCGAACAGGCTAATCTGGAATCATCTGGATAGAAAGTGGGATATCTTCTTACTCACAACTCCTATGAGATTTATTCAACTTCCTGGTTATTCTCCACTGATTAGTGGTTCCAAATAAAGCTTCTTAGATCGTGGTTCATCCTGGTTTGATAAGAATCATGAAGATATTGCCATATGTCCGAACAGGCTAATCTGGAATCATCTGGATAGAAAGTGGGATATCTTCTTACTCACAACTCCTATGAGATTTATTCAACTTCCTGGTTATTCTCCACTGATTAGTGGTTCCAAATAAAGCTTCTTAGATCGTGGTTCATCCTGGTTTGATAAGAATCATGAAGATATTGCCATATGTCCGAACAGGCTAATCTGGAATCATCTGGATAGAAAGTGGGATATCTTCTTACTCACAACTCCTATGAGATTTATTCAACTTCCTGGTTATTCTCCACTGATTAGTGGTTCCAAATAAAGCTTCTTAGATCGTGGTTCATCCTGGTTTGATAAGAATCATGAAGATATTGCCATATGTCCGAACAGGCTAATCTGGAATCATCTGGATAGAAAGTGGGATATCTTCTTACTCACAACTCCTATGAGATTTATTCAACTTCCTGGTTATTCTCCACTGATTAGTGGTTCCAAATAAAGCTTCTTAGATCGTGGTTCATCCTGGTTTGATAAGAATCATGAAGATATTGCCATATGTCCGAACAGGCTAATCTGGAATCATCTGGATAGAAAGTGGGATATCTTCTTACTCACAACTCCTATGAGATTTATTCAACTTCCTGGTTATTCTCCACTGATTAGTGGTTCCAAATAAAGCTTCTTAGATCGTGGTTCATCCTGGTTTGATAAGAATCATGAAGATATTGCCATATGTCCGAACAGGCTAATCTGGAATCATCTGGATAGAAAGTGGGATATCTTCTTACTCACAACTCCTATGAGATTTATTCAACTTCCTGGTTATTCTCCACTGATTAGTGGTTCCAAATAAAGCTTCTTAGATCGTGGTTCATCCTGGTTTGATAAGAATCATGAAGATATTGCCATATGTCCGAACAGGCTAATCTGGAATCATCTGGATAGAAAGTGGGATATCTTCTTACTCACAACTCCTATGAGATTTATTCAACTTCCTGGTTATTCTCCACTGATTAGTGGTTCCAAATAAAGCTTCTTAGATCGTGGTTCATCCTGGTTTGATAAGAATCATGAAGATATTGCCATATGTCCGAACAGGCTAATCTGGAATCATCTGGATAGAAAGTGGGATATCTTCTTACTCACAACTCCTATGAGATTTATTCAACTTCCTGGTTATTCTCCACTGATTAGTGGTTCCAAATAAAGCTTCTTAGATCGTGGTTCATCCTGGTTTGATAAGAATCATGAAGATATTGCCATATGTCCGAACAGGCTAATCTGGAATCATCTGGATAGAAAGTGGGATATCTTCTTACTCACAACTCCTATGAGATTTATTCAACTTCCTGGTTATTCTCCACTGATTAGTGGTTCCAAATAAAGCTTCTTAGATCGTGGTTCATCCTGGTTTGATAAGAATCATGAAGATATTGCCATATGTCCGAACAGGCTAATCTGGAATCATCTGGATAGAAAGTGGGATATCTTCTTACTCACAACTCCTATGAGATTTATTCAACTTCCTGGTTATTCTCCACTGATTAGTGGTTCCAAATAAAGCTTCTTAGATCGTGGTTCATCCTGGTTTGATAAGAATCATGAAGATATTGCCATATGTCCGAACAGGCTAATCTGGAATCATCTGGATAGAAAGTGGGATATCTTCTTACTCACAACTCCTATGAGATTTATTCAACTTCCTGGTTATTCTCCACTGATTAGTGGTTCCAAATAAAGCTTCTTAGATCGTGGTTCATCCTGGTTTGATAAGAATCATGAAGATATTGCCATATGTCCGAACAGGCTAATCTGGAATCATCTGGATAGAAAGTGGGATATCTTCTTACTCACAACTCCTATGAGATTTATTCAACTTCCTGGTTATTCTCCACTGATTAGTGGTTCCAAATAAAGCTTCTTAGATCGTGGTTCATCCTGGTTTGATAAGAATCATGAAGATATTGCCATATGTCCGAACAGGCTAATCTGGAATCATCTGGATAGAAAGTGGGATATCTTCTTACTCACAACTCCTATGAGATTTATTCAACTTCCTGGTTATTCTCCACTGATTAGTGGTTCCAAATAAAGCTTCTTAGATCGTGGTTCATCCTGGTTTGATAAGAATCATGAAGATATTGCCATATGTCCGAACAGGCTAATCTGGAATCATCTGGATAGAAAGTGGGATATCTTCTTACTCACAACTCCTATGAGATTTATTCAACTTCCTGGTTATTCTCCACTGATTAGTGGTTCCAAATAAAGCTTCTTAGATCGTGGTTCATCCTGGTTTGATAAGAATCATGAAGATAATGGCATATGTCCGAACAGGCTAATCTGGAATCATCTGGATAGAAAGTGGGATATCTTCTTACTCACAACTCCTATGAGATTTATTCAACTTCCTGGTTATTCTCCACTGATTAGTGGTTCCAAATAAAGCTTCTTAGATCGTGGTTCATCCTGGTTTGATAAGAATCATGAAGATATTGCCATATGTCCGAACAGGCTAATCTGGAATCATCTGGATAGAAAGTGGGATATCTTCTTACTCACAACTCCTATGAGATTTATTCAACTTCCTGGTTATTCTCCACTGATTAGTGGTTCCAAATAAAGCTTCTTAGATCGTGGTTCATCCTGGTTTGATAAGAATCATGAAGATATTGCCATATGTCCGAACAGGCTAATCTGGAATCATCTGGATAGAAAGTGGGATATCTTCTTACTCACAACTCCTATGAGATTTATTCAACTTCCTGGTTATTCTCCACTGATTAGTGGTTCCAAATAAAGCTTCTTAGATCGTGGTTCATCCTGGTTTGATAAGAATCATGAAGATATTGCCATATGTCCGAACAGGCTAATCTGGAATCATCTGGATAGAAAGTGGGATATCTTCTTACTCACAACTCCTATGAGATTTATTCAACTTCCTGGTTATTCTCCACTGATTAGTGGTTCCAAATAAAGCTTCTTAGATCGTGGTTCATCCTGGTTTGATAAGAATCATGAAGATATTGCCATATGTCCGAACAGGCTAATCTGGAATCATCTGGATAGAAAGTGGGATATCTTCTTACTCACAACTCCTATGAGATTTATTCAACTTCCTGGTTATTCTCCACTGATTAGTGGTTCCAAATAAAGCTTCTTAGATCGTGGTTCATCCTGGTTTGATAAGAATCATGAAGATATTGCCATATGTCCGAACAGGCTAATCTGGAATCATCTGGATAGAAAGTGGGATATCTTCTTACTCACAACTCCTATGAGATTTATTCAACTTCCTGGTTATTCTCCACTGATTAGTGGTTCCAAATAAAGCTTCTTAGATCGTGGTTCATCCTGGTTTGATAAGAATCATGAAGATATTGCCATATGTCCGAACAGGCTAATCTGGAATCATCTGGATAGAAAGTGGGATATCTTCTTACTCACAACTCCTATGAGATTTATTCAACTTCCTGGTTATTCTCCACTGATTAGTGGTTCCAAATAAAGCTTCTTAGATCGTGGTTCATCCTGGTTTGATAAGAATCATGAAGATATTGCCATATGTCCGAACAGGCTAATCTGGAATCATCTGGATAGAAAGTGGGATATCTTCTTACTCACAACTCCTATGAGATTTATTCAACTTCCTGGTTATTCTCCACTGATTAGTGGTTCCAAATAAAGCTTCTTAGATCGTGGTTCATCCTGGTTTGATAAGAATCATGAAGATATTGCCATATGTCCGAACAGGCTAATCTGGAATCATCTGGATAGAAAGTGGGATATCTTCTTACTCACAACTCCTATGAGATTTATTCAACTTCCTGGTTATTCTCCACTGATTAGTGGTTCCAAATAAAGCTTCTTAGATCGTGGTTCATCCTGGTTTGATAAGAATCATGAAGATATTGCCATATGTCCGAACAGGCTAATCTGGAATCATCTGGATAGAAAGTGGGATATCTTCTTACTCACAACTCCTATGAGATTTATTCAACTTCCTGGTTATTCTCCACTGATTAGTGGTTCCAAATAAAGCTTCTTAGATCGTGGTTCATCCTGGTTTGATAAGAATCATGAAGATATTGCCATATGTCCGAACAGGCTAATCTGGAATCATCTGGATAGAAAGTGGGATATCTTCTTACTCACAACTCCTATGAGATTTATTCAACTTCCTGGTTATTCTCCACTGATTAGTGGTTCCAAATAAAGCTTCTTAGATCGTGGTTCATCCTGGTTTGATAAGAATCATGAAGATATTGCCATATGTCCGAACAGGCTAATCTGGAATCATCTGGATAGAAAGTGGGATATCTTCTTACTCACAACTCCTATGAGATTTATTCAACTTCCTGGTTATTCTCCACTGATTAGTGGTTCCAAATAAAGCTTCTTAGATCGTGGTTCATCCTGGTTTGATAAGAATCATGAAGATATTGCCATATGTCCGAACAGGCTAATCTGGAATCATCTGGATAGAAAGTGGGATATCTTCTTACTCACAACTCCTATGAGATTTATTCAACTTCCTGGTTATTCTCCACTGATTAGTGGTTCCAAATAAAGCTTCTTAGATCGTGGTTCATCCTGGTTTGATAAGAATCATGAAGATATTGCCATATGTCCGAACAGGCTAATCTGGAATCATCTGGATAGAAAGTGGGATATCTTCTTACTCACAACTCCTATGAGATTTATTCAACTTCCTGGTTATTCTCCACTGATTAGTGGTTCCAAATAAAGCTTCTTAGATCGTGGTTCATCCTGGTTTGATAAGAATCATGAAGATATTGCCATATGTCCGAACAGGCTAATCTGGAATCATCTGGATAGAAAGTGGGATATCTTCTTACTCACAACTCCTATGAGATTTATTCAACTTCCTGGTTATTCTCCACTGATTAGTGGTTCCAAATAAAGCTTCTTAGATCGTGGTTCATCCTGGTTTGATAAGAATCATGAAGATATTGCCATATGTCCGAACAGGCTAATCTGGAATCATCTGGATAGAAAGTGGGATATCTTCTTACTCACAACTCCTATGAGATTTATTCAACTTCCTGGTTATTCTCCACTGATTAGTGGTTCCAAATAAAGCTTCTTAGATCGTGGTTCATCCTGGTTTGATAAGAATCATGAAGATATTGCCATATGTCCGAACAGGCTAATCTGGAATCATCTGGATAGAAAGTGGGATATCTTCTTACTCACAACTCCTATGAGATTTATTCAACTTCCTGGTTATTCTCCACTGATTAGTGGTTCCAAATAAAGCTTCTTAGATCGTGGTTCATCCTGGTTTGATAAGAATCATGAAGATATTGCCATATGTCCGAACAGGCTAATCTGGAATCATCTGGATAGAAAGTGGGATATCTTCTTACTCACAACTCCTATGAGATTTATTCAACTTCCTGGTTATTCTCCACTGATTAGTGGTTCCAAATAAAGCTTCTTAGATCGTGGTTCATCCTGGTTTGATAAGAATCATGAAGATATTGCCATATGTCCGAACAGGCTAATCTGGAATCATCTGGATAGAAAGTGGGATATCTTCTTACTCACAACTCCTATGAGATTTATTCAACTTCCTGGTTATTCTCCACTGATTAGTGGTTCCAAATAAAGCTTCTTAGATCGTGGTTCATCCTGGTTTGATAAGAATCATGAAGATATTGCCATATGTCCGAACAGGCTAATCTGGAATCATCTGGATAGAAAGTGGGATATCTTCTTACTCACAACTCCTATGAGATTTATTCAACTTCCTGGTTATTCTCCACTGATTAGTGGTTCCAAATAAAGCTTCTTAGATCGTGGTTCATCCTGGTTTGATAAGAATCATGAAGATATTGCCATATGTCCGAACAGGCTAATCTGGAATCATCTGGATAGAAAGTGGGATATCTTCTTACTCACAACTCCTATGAGATTTATTCAACTTCCTGGTTATTCTCCACTGATTAGTGGTTCCAAATAAAGCTTCTTAGATCGTGGTTCATCCTGGTTTGATAAGAATCATGAAGATATTGCCATATGTCCGAACAGGCTAATCTGGAATCATCTGGATAGAAAGTGGGATATCTTCTTACTCACAACTCCTATGAGATTTATTCAACTTCCTGGTTATTCTCCACTGATTAGTGGTTCCAAATAAAGCTTCTTAGATCGTGGTTCATCCTGGTTTGATAAGAATCATGAAGATATTGCCATATGTCCGAACAGGCTAATCTGGAATCATCTGGATAGAAAGTGGGATATCTTCTTACTCACAACTCCTATGAGATTTATTCAACTTCCTGGTTATTCTCCACTGATTAGTGGTTCCAAATAAAGCTTCTTAGATCGTGGTTCATCCTGGTTTGATAAGAATCATGAAGATATTGCATATGTCCGAACAGGCTAATCTGGAATCATCTGGATAGAAAGTGGGATATCTTCTTACTCACAACTCCTATGAGATTTATTCAACTTCCTGGTTATTCTCCACTGATTAGTGGTTCCAAATAAAGCTTCTTAGATCGTGGTTCATCCTGGTTTGATAAGAATCATGAAGATATTGCCATATGTCCGAACAGGCTAATCTGGAATCATCTGGATAGAAAGTGGGATATCTTCTTACTCACAACTCCTATGAGATTTATTCAACTTCCTGGTTATTCTCCACTGATTAGTGGTTCCAAATAAAGCTTCTTAGATCGTGGTTCATCCTGGTTTGATAAGAATCATGAAGATATTGCCATATGTCCGAACAGGCTAATCTGGAATCATCTGGATAGAAAGTGGGATATCTTCTTACTCACAACTCCTATGAGATTTATTCAACTTCCTGGTTATTCTCCACTGATTAGTGGTTCCAAATAAAGCTTCTTAGATCGTGGTTCATCCTGGTTTGATAAGAATCATGAAGATATTGCCATATGTCCGAACAGGCTAATCTGGAATCATCTGGATAGAAAGTGGGATATCTTCTTACTCACAACTCCTATGAGATTTATTCAACTTCCTGGTTATTCTCCACTGATTAGTGGTTCCAAATAAAGCTTCTTAGATCGTGGTTCATCCTGGTTTGATAAGAATCATGAAGATATTGCCATATGTCCGAACAGGCTAATCTGGAATCATCTGGATAGAAAGTGGGATATCTTCTTACTCACAACTCCTATGAGATTTATTCAACTTCCTGGTTATTCTCCACTGATTAGTGGTTCCAAATAAAGCTTCTTAGATCGTGGTTCATCCTGGTTTGATAAGAATCATGAAGATATTGCCATATGTCCGAACAGGCTAATCTGGAATCATCTGGATAGAAAGTGGGATATCTTCTTACTCACAACTCCTATGAGATTTATTCAACTTCCTGGTTATTCTCCACTGATTAGTGGTTCCAAATAAAGCTTCTTAGATCGTGGTTCATCCTGGTTTGATAAGAATCATGAAGATATTGCCATATGTCCGAACAGGCTAATCTGGAATCATCTGGATAGAAAGTGGGATATCTTCTTACTCACAACTCCTATGAGATTTATTCAACTTCCTGGTTATTCTCCACTGATTAGTGGTTCCAAATAAAGCTTCTTAGATCGTGGTTCATCCTGGTTTGATAAGAATCATGAAGATATTGCCATATGTCCGAACAGGCTAATCTGGAATCATCTGGATAGAAAGTGGGATATCTTCTTACTCACAACTCCTATGAGATTTATTCAACTTCCTGGTTATTCTCCACTGATTAGTGGTTCCAAATAAAGCTTCTTAGATCGTGGTTCATCCTGGTTTGATAAGAATCATGAAGATATTGCCATATGTCCGAACAGGCTAATCTGGAATCATCTGGATAGAAAGTGGGATATCTTCTTACTCACAACTCCTATGAGATTTATTCAACTTCCTGGTTATTCTCCACTGATTAGTGGTTCCAAATAAAGCTTCTTAGATCGTGGTTCATCCTGGTTTGATAAGAATCATGAAGATATTGCCATATGTCCGAACAGGCTAATCTGGAATCATCTGGATAGAAAGTGGGATATCTTCTTACTCACAACTCCTATGAGATTTATTCAACTTCCTGGTTATTCTCCACTGATTAGTGGTTCCAAATAAAGCTTCTTAGATCGTGGTTCATCCTGGTTTGATAAGAATCATGAAGATATTGCCATATGTCCGAACAGGCTAATCTGGAATCATCTGGATAGAAAGTGGGATATCTTCTTACTCACAACTCCTATGAGATTTATTCAACTTCCTGGTTATTCTCCACTGATTAGTGGTTCCAAATAAAGCTTCTTAGATCGTGGTTCATCCTGGTTTGATAAGAATCATGAAGATATTGCCATATGTCCGAACAGGCTAATCTGGAATCATCTGGATAGAAAGTGGGATATCTTCTTACTCACAACTCCTATGAGATTTATTCAACTTCCTGGTTATTCTCCACTGATTAGTGGTTCCAAATAAAGCTTCTTAGATCGTGGTTCATCCTGGTTTGATAAGAATCATGAAGATATTGCCATATGTCCGAACAGGCTAATCTGGAATCATCTGGATAGAAAGTGGGATATCTTCTTACTCACAACTCCTATGAGATTTATTCAACTTCCTGGTTATTCTCCACTGATTAGTGGTTCCAAATAAAGCTTCTTAGATCGTGGTTCATCCTGGTTTGATAAGAATCATGAAGATATTGCCATATGTCCGAACAGGCTAATCTGGAATCATCTGGATAGAAAGTGGGATATCTTCTTACTCACAACTCCTATGAGATTTATTCAACTTCCTGGTTATTCTCCACTGATTAGTGGTTCCAAATAAAGCTTCTTAGATCGTGGTTCATCCTGGTTTGATAAGAATCATGAAGATATTGCCATATGTCCGAACAGGCTAATCTGGAATCATCTGGATAGAAAGTGGGATATCTTCTTACTCACAACTCCTATGAGATTTATTCAACTTCCTGGTTATTCTCCACTGATTAGTGGTTCCAAATAAAGCTTCTTAGATCGTGGTTCATCCTGGTTTGATAAGAATCATGAAGATATTGCCATATGTCCGAACAGGCTAATCTGGAATCATCTGGATAGAAAGTGGGATATCTTCTTACTCACAACTCCTATGAGATTTATTCAACTTCCTGGTTATTCTCCACTGATTAGTGGTTCCAAATAAAGCTTCTTAGATCGTGGTTCATCCTGGTTTGATAAGAATCATGAAGATATTGCCATATGTCCGAACAGGCTAATCTGGAATCATCTGGATAGAAAGTGGGATATCTTCTTACTCACAACTCCTATGAGATTTATTCAACTTCCTGGTTATTCTCCACTGATTAGTGGTTCCAAATAAAGCTTCTTAGATCGTGGTTCATCCTGGTTTGATAAGAATCATGAAGATATTGCCATATGTCCGAACAGGCTAATCTGGAATCATCTGGATAGAAAGTGGGATATCTTCTTACTCACAACTCCTATGAGATTTATTCAACTTCCTGGTTATTCTCCACTGATTAGTGGTTCCAAATAAAGCTTCTTAGATCGTGGTTCATCCTGGTTTGATAAGAATCATGAAGATATTGCCATATGTCCGAACAGGCTAATCTGGAATCATCTGGATAGAAAGTGGGATATCTTCTTACTCACAACTCCTATGAGATTTATTCAACTTCCTGGTTATTCTCCACTGATTAGTGGTTCCAAATAAAGCTTCTTAGATCGTGGTTCATCCTGGTTTGATAAGAATCATGAAGATAATGCCATATGTCCGAACAGGCTAATCTGGAATCATCTGGATAGAAAGTGGGATATCTTCTTACTCACAACTCCTATGAGATTTATTCAACTTCCTGGTTATTCTCCACTGATTAGTGGTTCCAAATAAAGCTTCTTAGATCGTGGTTCATCCTGGTTTGATAAGAATCATGAAGATATTGCCATATGTCCGAACAGGCTAATCTGGAATCATCTGGATAGAAAGTGGGATATCTTCTTACTCACAACTCCTATGAGATTTATTCAACTTCCTGGTTATTCTCCACTGATTAGTGGTTCCAAATAAAGCTTCTTAGATCGTGGTTCATCCTGGTTTGATAAGAATCATGAAGATATTGCCATATGTCCGAACAGGCTAATCTGGAATCATCTGGATAGAAAGTGGGATATCTTCTTACTCACAACTCCTATGAGATTTATTCAACTTCCTGGTTATTCTCCACTGATTAGTGGTTCCAAATAAAGCTTCTTAGATCGTGGTTCATCCTGGTTTGATAAGAATCATGAAGATATTGCCATATGTCCGAACAGGCTAATCTGGAATCATCTGGATAGAAAGTGGGATATCTTCTTACTCACAACTCCTATGAGATTTATTCAACTTCCTGGTTATTCTCCACTGATTAGTGGTTCCAAATAAAGCTTCTTAGATCGTGGTTCATCCTGGTTTGATAAGAATCATGAAGATATTGCCATATGTCCGAACAGGCTAATCTGGAATCATCTGGATAGAAAGTGGGATATCTTCTTACTCACAACTCCTATGAGATTTATTCAACTTCCTGGTTATTCTCCACTGATTAGTGGTTCCAAATAAAGCTTCTTAGATCGTGGTTCATCCTGGTTTGATAAGAATCATGAAGATATTGCCATATGTCCGAACAGGCTAATCTGGAATCATCTGGATAGAAAGTGGGATATCTTCTTACTCACAACTCCTATGAGATTTATTCAACTTCCTGGTTATTCTCCACTGATTAGTGGTTCCAAATAAAGCTTCTTAGATCGTGGTTCATCCTGGTTTGATAAGAATCATGAAGATATTGCCATATGTCCGAACAGGCTAATCTGGAATCATCTGGATAGAAAGTGGGATATCTTCTTACTCACAACTCCTATGAGATTTATTCAACTTCCTGGTTATTCTCCACTGATTAGTGGTTCCAAATAAAGCTTCTTAGATCGTGGTTCATCCTGGTTTGATAAGAATCATGAAGATATTGCCATATGTCCGAACAGGCTAATCTGGAATCATCTGGATAGAAAGTGGGATATCTTCTTACTCACAACTCCTATGAGATTTATTCAACTTCCTGGTTATTCTCCACTGATTAGTGGTTCCAAATAAAGCTTCTTAGATCGTGGTTCATCCTGGTTTGATAAGAATCATGAAGATATTGCCATATGTCCGAACAGGCTAATCTGGAATCATCTGGATAGAAAGTGGGATATCTTCTTACTCACAACTCCTATGAGATTTATTCAACTTCCTGGTTATTCTCCACTGATTAGTGGTTCCAAATAAAGCTTCTTAGATCGTGGTTCATCCTGGTTTGATAAGAATCATGAAGATATTGCCATATGTCCGAACAGGCTAATCTGGAATCATCTGGATAGAAAGTGGGATATCTTCTTACTCACAACTCCTATGAGATTTATTCAACTTCCTGGTTATTCTCCACTGATTAGTGGTTCCAAATAAAGCTTCTTAGATCGTGGTTCATCCTGGTTTGATAAGAATCATGAAGATATTGCCATATGTCCGAACAGGCTAATCTGGAATCATCTGGATAGAAAGTGGGATATCTTCTTACTCACAACTCCTATGAGATTTATTCAACTTCCTGGTTATTCTCCACTGATTAGTGGTTCCAAATAAAGCTTCTTAGATCGTGGTTCATCCTGGTTTGATAAGAATCATGAAGATATTGCCATATGTCCGAACAGGCTAATCTGGAATCATCTGGATAGAAAGTGGGATATCTTCTTACTCACAACTCCTATGAGATTTATTCAACTTCCTGGTTATTCTCCACTGATTAGTGGTTCCAAATAAAGCTTCTTAGATCGTGGTTCATCCTGGTTTGATAAGAATCATGAAGATATTGCCATATGTCCGAACAGGCTAATCTGGAATCATCTGGATAGAAAGTGGGATATCTTCTTACTCACAACTCCTATGAGATTTATTCAACTTCCTGGTTATTCTCCACTGATTAGTGGTTCCAAATAAAGCTTCTTAGATCGTGGTTCATCCTGGTTTGATAAGAATCATGAAGATATTGCCATATGTCCGAACAGGCTAATCTGGAATCATCTGGATAGAAAGTGGGATATCTTCTTACTCACAACTCCTATGAGATTTATTCAACTTCCTGGTTATTCTCCACTGATTAGTGGTTCCAAATAAAGCTTCTTAGATCGTGGTTCATCCTGGTTTGATAAGAATCATGAAGATATTGCCATATGTCCGAACAGGCTAATCTGGAATCATCTGGATAGAAAGTGGGATATCTTCTTACTCACAACTCCTATGAGATTTATTCAACTTCCTGGTTATTCTCCACTGATTAGTGGTTCCAAATAAAGCTTCTTAGATCGTGGTTCATCCTGGTTTGATAAGAATCATGAAGATATTGCCATATGTCCGAACAGGCTAATCTGGAATCATCTGGATAGAAAGTGGGATATCTTCTTACTCACAACTCCTATGAGATTTATTCAACTTCCTGGTTATTCTCCACTGATTAGTGGTTCCAAATAAAGCTTCTTAGATCGTGGTTCATCCTGGTTTGATAAGAATCATGAAGATATTGCCATATGTCCGAACAGGCTAATCTGGAATCATCTGGATAGAAAGTGGGATATCTTCTTACTCACAACTCCTATGAGATTTATTCAACTTCCTGGTTATTCTCCACTGATTAGTGGTTCCAAATAAAGCTTCTTAGATCGTGGTTCATCCTGGTTTGATAAGAATCATGAAGATATTGCCATATGTCCGAACAGGCTAATCTGGAATCATCTGGATAGAAAGTGGGATATCTTCTTACTCACAACTCCTATGAGATTTATTCAACTTCCTGGTTATTCTCCACTGATTAGTGGTTCCAAATAAAGCTTCTTAGATCGTGGTTCATCCTGGTTTGATAAGAATCATGAAGATATTGCCATATGTCCGAACAGGCTAATCTGGAATCATCTGGATAGAAAGTGGGATATCTTCTTACTCACAACTCCTATGAGATTTATTCAACTTCCTGGTTATTCTCCACTGATTAGTGGTTCCAAATAAAGCTTCTTAGATCGTGGTTCATCCTGGTTTGATAAGAATCATGAAGATATTGCCATATGTCCGAACAGGCTAATCTGGAATCATCTGGATAGAAAGTGGGATATCTTCTTACTCACAACTCCTATGAGATTTATTCAACTTCCTGGTTATTCTCCACTGATTAGTGGTTCCAAATAAAGCTTCTTAGATCGTGGTTCATCCTGGTTTGATAAGAATCATGAAGATATTGCCATATGTCCGAACAGGCTAATCTGGAATCATCTGGATAGAAAGTGGGATATCTTCTTACTCACAACTCCTATGAGATTTATTCAACTTCCTGGTTATTCTCCACTGATTAGTGGTTCCAAATAAAGCTTCTTAGATCGTGGTTCATCCTGGTTTGATAAGAATCATGAAGATATTGCCATATGTCCGAACAGGCTAATCTGGAATCATCTGGATAGAAAGTGGGATATCTTCTTACTCACAACTCCTATGAGATTTATTCAACTTCCTGGTTATTCTCCACTGATTAGTGGTTCCAAATAAAGCTTCTTAGATCGTGGTTCATCCTGGTTTGATAAGAATCATGAAGATATTGCCATATGTCCGAACAGGCTAATCTGGAATCATCTGGATAGAAAGTGGGATATCTTCTTACTCACAACTCCTATGAGATTTATTCAACTTCCTGGTTATTCTCCACTGATTAGTGGTTCCAAATAAAGCTTCTTAGATCGTGGTTCATCCTGGTTTGATAAGAATCATGAAGATATTGCCATATGTCCGAACAGGCTAATCTGGAATCATCTGGATAGAAAGTGGGATATCTTCTTACTCACAACTCCTATGAGATTTATTCAACTTCCTGGTTATTCTCCACTGATTAGTGGTTCCAAATAAAGCTTCTTAGATCGTGGTTCATCCTGGTTTGATAAGAATCATGAAGATATTGCCATATGTCCGAACAGGCTAATCTGGAATCATCTGGATAGAAAGTGGGATATCTTCTTACTCACAACTCCTATGAGATTTATTCAACTTCCTGGTTATTCTCCACTGATTAGTGGTTCCAAATAAAGCTTCTTAGATCGTGGTTCATCCTGGTTTGATAAGAATCATGAAGATATTGCCATATGTCCGAACAGGCTAATCTGGAATCATCTGGATAGAAAGTGGGATATCTTCTTACTCACAACTCCTATGAGATTTATTCAACTTCCTGGTTATTCTCCACTGATTAGTGGTTCCAAATAAAGCTTCTTAGATCGTGGTTCATCCTGGTTTGATAAGAATCATGAAGATATTGCCATATGTCCGAACAGGCTAATCTGGAATCATCTGGATAGAAAGTGGGATATCTTCTTACTCACAACTCCTATGAGATTTATTCAACTTCCTGGTTATTCTCCACTGATTAGTGGTTCCAAATAAAGCTTCTTAGATCGTGGTTCATCCTGGTTTGATAAGAATCATGAAGATATTGCCATATGTCCGAACAGGCTAATCTGGAATCATCTGGATAGAAAGTGGGATATCTTCTTACTCACAACTCCTATGAGATTTATTCAACTTCCTGGTTATTCTCCACTGATTAGTGGTTCCAAATAAAGCTTCTTAGATCGTGGTTCATCCTGGTTTGATAAGAATCATGAAGATATTGCCATATGTCCGAACAGGCTAATCTGGAATCATCTGGATAGAAAGTGGGATATCTTCTTACTCACAACTCCTATGAGATTTATTCAACTTCCTGGTTATTCTCCACTGATTAGTGGTTCCAAATAAAGCTTCTTAGATCGTGGTTCATCCTGGTTTGATAAGAATCATGAAGATATTGCCATATGTCCGAACAGGCTAATCTGGAATCATCTGGATAGAAAGTGGGATATCTTCTTACTCACAACTCCTATGAGATTTATTCAACTTCCTGGTTATTCTCCACTGATTAGTGGTTCCAAATAAAGCTTCTTAGATCGTGGTTCATCCTGGTTTGATAAGAATCATGAAGATATTGCCATATGTCCGAACAGGCTAATCTGGAATCATCTGGATAGAAAGTGGGATATCTTCTTACTCACAACTCCTATGAGATTTATTCAACTTCCTGGTTATTCTCCACTGATTAGTGGTTCCAAATAAAGCTTCTTAGATCGTGGTTCATCCTGGTTTGATAAGAATCATGAAGATATTGCCATATGTCCGAACAGGCTAATCTGGAATCATCTGGATAGAAAGTGGGATATCTTCTTACTCACAACTCCTATGAGATTTATTCAACTTCCTGGTTATTCTCCACTGATTAGTGGTTCCAAATAAAGCTTCTTAGATCGTGGTTCATCCTGGTTTGATAAGAATCATGAAGATATTGCCATATGTCCGAACAGGCTAATCTGGAATCATCTGGATAGAAAGTGGGATATCTTCTTACTCACAACTCCTATGAGATTTATTCAACTTCCTGGTTATTCTCCACTGATTAGTGGTTCCAAATAAAGCTTCTTAGATCGTGGTTCATCCTGGTTTGATAAGAATCATGAAGATATTGCCATATGTCCGAACAGGCTAATCTGGAATCATCTGGATAGAAAGTGGGATATCTTCTTACTCACAACTCCTATGAGATTTATTCAACTTCCTGGTTATTCTCCACTGATTAGTGGTTCCAAATAAAGCTTCTTAGATCGTGGTTCATCCTGGTTTGATAAGAATCATGAAGATATTGCCATATGTCCGAACAGGCTAATCTGGAATCATCTGGATAGAAAGTGGGATATCTTCTTACTCACAACTCCTATGAGATTTATTCAACTTCCTGGTTATTCTCCACTGATTAGTGGTTCCAAATAAAGCTTCTTAGATCGTGGTTCATCCTGGTTTGATAAGAATCATGAAGATATTGCCATATGTCCGAACAGGCTAATCTGGAATCATCTGGATAGAAAGTGGGATATCTTCTTACTCACAACTCCTATGAGATTTATTCAACTTCCTGGTTATTCTCCACTGATTAGTGGTTCCAAATAAAGCTTCTTAGATCGTGGTTCATCCTGGTTTGATAAGAATCATGAAGATATTGCCATATGTCCGAACAGGCTAATCTGGAATCATCTGGATAGAAAGTGGGATATCTTCTTACTCACAACTCCTATGAGATTTATTCAACTTCCTGGTTATTCTCCACTGATTAGTGGTTCCAAATAAAGCTTCTTAGATCGTGGTTCATCCTGGTTTGATAAGAATCATGAAGATATTGCCATATGTCCGAACAGGCTAATCTGGAATCATCTGGATAGAAAGTGGGATATCTTCTTACTCACAACTCCTATGAGATTTATTCAACTTCCTGGTTATTCTCCACTGATTAGTGGTTCCAAATAAAGCTTCTTAGATCGTGGTTCATCCTGGTTTGATAAGAATCATGAAGATATTGCCATATGTCCGAACAGGCTAATCTGGAATCATCTGGATAGAAAGTGGGATATCTTCTTACTCACAACTCCTATGAGATTTATTCAACTTCCTGGTTATTCTCCACTGATTAGTGGTTCCAAATAAAGCTTCTTAGATCGTGGTTCATCCTGGTTTGATAAGAATCATGAAGATATTGCCATATGTCCGAACAGGCTAATCTGGAATCATCTGGATAGAAAGTGGGATATCTTCTTACTCACAACTCCTATGAGATTTATTCAACTTCCTGGTTATTCTCCACTGATTAGTGGTTCCAAATAAAGCTTCTTAGATCGTGGTTCATCCTGGTTTGATAAGAATCATGAAGATATTGCCATATGTCCGAACAGGCTAATCTGGAATCATCTGGATAGAAAGTGGGATATCTTCTTACTCACAACTCCTATGAGATTTATTCAACTTCCTGGTTATTCTCCACTGATTAGTGGTTCCAAATAAAGCTTCTTAGATCGTGGTTCATCCTGGTTTGATAAGAATCATGAAGATATTGCCATATGTCCGAACAGGCTAATCTGGAATCATCTGGATAGAAAGTGGGATATCTTCTTACTCACAACTCCTATGAGATTTATTCAACTTCCTGGTTATTCTCCACTGATTAGTGGTTCCAAATAAAGCTTCTTAGATCGTGGTTCATCCTGGTTTGATAAGAATCATGAAGATATTGCCATATGTCCGAACAGGCTAATCTGGAATCATCTGGATAGAAAGTGGGATATCTTCTTACTCACAACTCCTATGAGATTTATTCAACTTCCTGGTTATTCTCCACTGATTAGTGGTTCCAAATAAAGCTTCTTAGATCGTGGTTCATCCTGGTTTGATAAGAATCATGAAGATATTGCCATATGTCCGAACAGGCTAATCTGGAATCATCTGGATAGAAAGTGGGATATCTTCTTACTCACAACTCCTATGAGATTTATTCAACTTCCTGGTTATTCTCCACTGATTAGTGGTTCCAAATAAAGCTTCTTAGATCGTGGTTCATCCTGGTTTGATAAGAATCATGAAGATATTGCCATATGTCCGAACAGGCTAATCTGGAATCATCTGGATAGAAAGTGGGATATCTTCTTACTCACAACTCCTATGAGATTTATTCAACTTCCTGGTTATTCTCCACTGATTAGTGGTTCCAAATAAAGCTTCTTAGATCGTGGTTCATCCTGGTTTGATAAGAATCATGAAGATATTGCCATATGTCCGAACAGGCTAATCTGGAATCATCTGGATAGAAAGTGGGATATCTTCTTACTCACAACTCCTATGAGATTTATTCAACTTCCTGGTTATTCTCCACTGATTAGTGGTTCCAAATAAAGCTTCTTAGATCGTGGTTCATCCTGGTTTGATAAGAATCATGAAGATATTGCCATATGTCCGAACAGGCTAATCTGGAATCATCTGGATAGAAAGTGGGATATCTTCTTACTCACAACTCCTATGAGATTTATTCAACTTCCTGGTTATTCTCCACTGATTAGTGGTTCCAAATAAAGCTTCTTAGATCGTGGTTCATCCTGGTTTGATAAGAATCATGAAGATATTGCCATATGTCCGAACAGGCTAATCTGGAATCATCTGGATAGAAAGTGGGATATCTTCTTACTCACAACTCCTATGAGATTTATTCAACTTCCTGGTTATTCTCCACTGATTAGTGGTTCCAAATAAAGCTTCTTAGATCGTGGTTCATCCTGGTTTGATAAGAATCATGAAGATATTGCCATATGTCCGAACAGGCTAATCTGGAATCATCTGGATAGAAAGTGGGATATCTTCTTACTCACAACTCCTATGAGATTTATTCAACTTCCTGGTTATTCTCCACTGATTAGTGGTTCCAAATAAAGCTTCTTAGATCGTGGTTCATCCTGGTTTGATAAGAATCATGAAGATATTGCCATATGTCCGAACAGGCTAATCTGGAATCATCTGGATAGAAAGTGGGATATCTTCTTACTCACAACTCCTATGAGATTTATTCAACTTCCTGGTTATTCTCCACTGATTAGTGGTTCCAAATAAAGCTTCTTAGATCGTGGTTCATCCTGGTTTGATAAGAATCATGAAGATATTGCCATATGTCCGAACAGGCTAATCTGGAATCATCTGGATAGAAAGTGGGATATCTTCTTACTCACAACTCCTATGAGATTTATTCAACTTCCTGGTTATTCTCCACTGATTAGTGGTTCCAAATAAAGCTTCTTAGATCGTGGTTCATCCTGGTTTGATAAGAATCATGAAGATATTGCCATATGTCCGAACAGGCTAATCTGGAATCATCTGGATAGAAAGTGGGATATCTTCTTACTCACAACTCCTATGAGATTTATTCAACTTCCTGGTTATTCTCCACTGATTAGTGGTTCCAAATAAAGCTTCTTAGATCGTGGTTCATCCTGGTTTGATAAGAATCATGAAGATATTGCCATATGTCCGAACAGGCTAATCTGGAATCATCTGGATAGAAAGTGGGATATCTTCTTACTCACAACTCCTATGAGATTTATTCAACTTCCTGGTTATTCTCCACTGATTAGTGGTTCCAAATAAAGCTTCTTAGATCGTGGTTCATCCTGGTTTGATAAGAATCATGAAGATATTGCCATATGTCCGAACAGGCTAATCTGGAATCATCTGGATAGAAAGTGGGATATCTTCTTACTCACAACTCCTATGAGATTTATTCAACTTCCTGGTTATTCTCCACTGATTAGTGGTTCCAAATAAAGCTTCTTAGATCGTGGTTCATCCTGGTTTGATAAGAATCATGAAGATATTGCCATATGTCCGAACAGGCTAATCTGGAATCATCTGGATAGAAAGTGGGATATCTTCTTACTCACAACTCCTATGAGATTTATTCAACTTCCTGGTTATTCTCCACTGATTAGTGGTTCCAAATAAAGCTTCTTAGATCGTGGTTCATCCTGGTTTGATAAGAATCATGAAGATATTGCCATATGTCCGAACAGGCTAATCTGGAATCATCTGGATAGAAAGTGGGATATCTTCTTACTCACAACTCCTATGAGATTTATTCAACTTCCTGGTTATTCTCCACTGATTAGTGGTTCCAAATAAAGCTTCTTAGATCGTGGTTCATCCTGGTTTGATAAGAATCATGAAGATATTGCCATATGTCCGAACAGGCTAATCTGGAATCATCTGGATAGAAAGTGGGATATCTTCTTACTCACAACTCCTATGAGATTTATTCAACTTCCTGGTTATTCTCCACTGATTAGTGGTTCCAAATAAAGCTTCTTAGATCGTGGTTCATCCTGGTTTGATAAGAATCATGAAGATATTGCCATATGTCCGAACAGGCTAATCTGGAATCATCTGGATAGAAAGTGGGATATCTTCTTACTCACAACTCCTATGAGATTTATTCAACTTCCTGGTTATTCTCCACTGATTAGTGGTTCCAAATAAAGCTTCTTAGATCGTGGTTCATCCTGGTTTGATAAGAATCATGAAGATATTGCCATATGTCCGAACAGGCTAATCTGGAATCATCTGGATAGAAAGTGGGATATCTTCTTACTCACAACTCCTATGAGATTTATTCAACTTCCTGGTTATTCTCCACTGATTAGTGGTTCCAAATAAAGCTTCTTAGATCGTGGTTCATCCTGGTTTGATAAGAATCATGAAGATATTGCATATGTCCGAACAGGCTAATCTGGAATCATCTGGATAGAAAGTGGGATATCTTCTTACTCACAACTCCTATGAGATTTATTCAACTTCCTGGTTATTCTCCACTGATTAGTGGTTCCAAATAAAGCTTCTTAGATCGTGGTTCATCCTGGTTTGATAAGAATCATGAAGATAATGGCATATGTCCGAACAGGCTAATCTGGAATCATCTGGATAGAAAGTGGGATATCTTCTTACTCACAACTCCTATGAGATTTATTCAACTTCCTGGTTATTCTCCACTGATTAGTGGTTCCAAATAAAGCTTCTTAGATCGTGGTTCATCCTGGTTTGATAAGAATCATGAAGATATTGCCATATGTCCGAACAGGCTAATCTGGAATCATCTGGATAGAAAGTGGGATATCTTCTTACTCACAACTCCTATGAGATTTATTCAACTTCCTGGTTATTCTCCACTGATTAGTGGTTCCAAATAAAGCTTCTTAGATCGTGGTTCATCCTGGTTTGATAAGAATCATGAAGATAATGGCATATGTCCGAACAGGCTAATCTGGAATCATCTGGATAGAAAGTGGGATATCTTCTTACTCACAACTCCTATGAGATTTATTCAACTTCCTGGTTATTCTCCACTGATTAGTGGTTCCAAATAAAGCTTCTTAGATCGTGGTTCATCCTGGTTTGATAAGAATCATGAAGATATGCCATATGTCCGAACAGGCTAATCTGGAATCATCTGGATAGAAAGTGGGATATCTTCTTACTCACAACTCCTATGAGATTTATTCAACTTCCTGGTTATTCTCCACTGATTAGTGGTTCCAAATAAAGCTTCTTAGATCGTGGTTCATCCTGGTTTGATAAGAATCATGAAGATATTGCCATATGTCCGAACAGGCTAATCTGGAATCATCTGGATAGAAAGTGGGATATCTTCTTACTCACAACTCCTATGAGATTTATTCAACTTCCTGGTTATTCTCCACTGATTAGTGGTTCCAAATAAAGCTTCTTAGATCGTGGTTCATCCTGGTTTGATAAGAATCATGAAGATATTGCCATATGTCCGAACAGGCTAATCTGGAATCATCTGGATAGAAAGTGGGATATCTTCTTACTCACAACTCCTATGAGATTTATTCAACTTCCTGGTTATTCTCCACTGATTAGTGGTTCCAAATAAAGCTTCTTAGATCGTGGTTCATCCTGGTTTGATAAGAATCATGAAGATAATGGCATATGTCCGAACAGGCTAATCTGGAATCATCTGGATAGAAGGTGGGATATCTTCTTACTCACAACTCCTATGAGATTTATTCAACTTCCTGGTTATTCTCCACTGATTAGTGGTTCCAAATAAAGCTTCTTAGATCGTGGTTCATCCTGGTTTGATAAGAATCATGAAGATATGGCATATGTCCGAACAGGCTAATCTGGAATCATCTGGATAGAAAGTGGGATATCTTCTTACTCACAACTTATGAGATTTATTCAACTTCCTGGTTATTCTCCACTGATTAGTGGTTCCAAATAAAGCTTCTTAGATCGTGGTTCATCCTGGTTTGATAAGAATCATGAAGATATTGCCATATGTCCGAACAGGCTAATCTGGAATCATCTGGATAGAAAGTGGGATATCTTCTTACTCACAACTCCTATGAGATTTATTCAACTTCCTGGTTATTCTCCACTGATTAGTGGTTCCAAATAAAGCTTCTTAGATCGTGGTTCATCCTGGTTTGATAAGAATCATGAAGATATTGCCATATGTCCGAACAGGCTAATCTGGAATCATCTGGATAGAAAGTGGATATCTTCTTATCACAACTCCTATGAGATTTATTCAACTCCTGTTATTTGATACAAGCCTAGCTGACAAAGGCTGTATGATCCAAAGGAGAGCCGATCTAGATCAAGAGGTGGTTCTTTTGTTTGATCTAATCAACCAAGAGAAACCGTGAGAGATGGAACCAGGGGGATTGAAGTGCACCACACGAGAGATGGAGGCTCGTGATACAACACAAGGAACCTACAAGCCGTGAGAGTGCTGGTCTCACAAGGCAATGGAGGCGGCGAGTTCTTGAGAGAGAGAACTAGGTTTCTTTGAAAGAAAGTTTATTAAAATATCAAGTGTACCAAAAAAGGGTTTTGCAAAACACATAAATAGACTAAGGAACATGCTCCTTTGCGTCTCACATAAAGATATTAAGCTATAGTTCAAATAAGGAAATAAAGAAGAGTGGAGTCTTCTTGATCTTGGACCGAGATGCATATAGGTGATGTGATAAACTAGTTGTGGCCTCGTTAAAAACCTTCCTCCGGAAAACCTCATGGGATAAAACCAAGAGCAAGGAAAAGAGCACACACAAAGAGCTTGCCTAGTTGCTAGCCCCGTCCAAGAGTCTTCTTAACATTTGGATCTTCTATGGTAATGATCATCAAATGGTTGTGGCTTTGATCAGGGATGAATGGCCAAGATCTTCTCTTGATGCTTGAGAACTCCCATTTGGTTCCTCTATCTTCACGGCATCTCTCTTGATCACATCTTTGATATCTTCCTCAGCTTGTTTAACCTGTCCAAGATCAGAAGCAAGTATCATGCTCTCATTAAATTTATGTTGAAGTATCTTAGCTCTTTGTCTAGTGATAGCTCCCTTAAACACGGTTGGTATGGGCACTTCTTGCTCAGTCTCTGGTTTGGTAATGTTGCTGATCATGTCTTGGATGTCTGGTTCAGTAAGGTCAGGTTCAATGTCCTCATCATTCCCTCCCTCTTCAAAAGGTTTTGACCTCAAAACTGGTTCATCTGCAAAACAAGGAGACAAATCAGTAACATTGAAAGTGGATGATACATTTAACTCACCTGGCAGGTCAAGACGGTAGGCATTGTTGTTGATCCTCTCGAGAACTTGAAAGGGACCAGTGCCTCTTGGCTTCAGCTTAGAACTCCTCTGGTTAGGAACCTCTCTTGCCTCATGTGTAACCAAACCCACTCTCCTGGTTCAAATATAACCTCTTTGCGACCCTTGTTAGCTTGTTTAGCATACTGGTCAGTCCGCTTCTCTAGGTTCTCCTGGACTTTGTGGTGTAGTTCCTTGACATAAGCAGCCTTGGCTTCACCCGTGAGGCTAATAACTTCAGCTGGGGGTAAAGGAGTAAGATCGAGAGGTGTCTTTGGATTGAACCCATAAGCAGCTTCAAATGGTGACATCTTTGTAGCTGAGTGCTGAGCCCGGTTGTATGCAAACTCTATGAAGGGAATACAATCAACCCAATTCTTCATGTTCTTCCCAATGGTGGCTCTAAGCAATGTGGAGAGAGTTCTGTTAACAACTTCTGTTTGCCCATCAGTTTGCGGATGGCAAGTAGTTGAATAGAGTAACTTGGTTCCAAGCTTTTTCCATAGTGTCCTCCAGAAGTGGCTGAGGAACTTGGTGTCTCTATCTGATACAATGGTTCTAGGAACCCCATGTAAGCGAACCACTTCTCTGAAGAACAAGTCAGCTGTCTTGGATGCATCATTCACCTTGGCACAAGGTATGAAGTGTGCCATCTTGGAGAACCTATCCACCACAACAAAGATTGAATCTTTGTGTTGAATCATGGGTAATCCTAGTACAAAATCCATGGATATGTCCACCCAAGGGGCGGTGGGAATGGGCAGTGGCATGTAAAGACCATGGGGTTGTACTCTTGACTTAGCTTTCTTGCATACCACACATCTTGCACAATGAGCCTCCACTGTCTTCTTTAGGTGCGGCCAATAGAAATGCTCTCTGACCACAGCAAGTGTCTTGTCTACTCCGAAATGTCCCATGAGACCCCCTCCGTGAGCTTCTCTAGTGATCAAATCTCTCAAAGAACACTGAGGATACATAGTCTCTTGCCCTTAAATAAGAATCCCTCATGTAAGTAGAACTTCCCGTGAGGTCCTTTAGTACAGCTGGTGTAAGTGTCAGCAAGATCCGGATCCTCCCCATATAGTTCCTTGATGAACTCAAATCCTAGCACCTTAGCTTCCATGGTGGCAATCAAGGCATGTCTCCTGGAGAGTGCATCAGCTACAATGTTATCTTTACCCTTCTTGTACTTGATGATGTATGGAAAGGTTTCTATAAACTCCAGCCACCTAGCATGTCTTCTCTTGAGATTGGTTTGCCCTCTTAGATGTTTAAGGGTCTCATGATCAGTGTGCACCACAAATTCCTTGGACAAGAGATAGTGCTGCCATGTCTCCAAAGCTCTCACCAAGGCATATAGCTCCTTGTCATAGGTAGGGTAGTTAAGAGCAGCTCCACTGAGTTTCTCACTGAAGAAAGCCACTGGTTTGCCTCCTTGAAGTAGTACTGCTCCAATCCCAATGCCTGAAGCATCACACTCTACTTCAAATGTCTTATTGAAGTCTGGTAAAGCCAGCACTGGTGCATGAGTTAGCCGGTATTTGAGGGCTTGAAAAGCCTCTTCTTGAGCTTTCTCCCACATGAATCCAACACTCTTCTTGACAATGGCAGTGAGAGGTGCGGCTATGCTACTGAAATCCTGAACAAACCGCCTGTAGAAACTGGCTAGCCCATGAAAGCTTCTGACTTGACTGATGCTTGTGGGTACTGGCCATTCTTGGATTGCTCTAACCTTCTCCTCATCAACCTGTAATCCCTGTGAACTCACAACAAAACCTAGGAAGACAAGTTTATCAGTGCAGAATGTGCACTTCTTGAGGTTTGCATAGAGTCCTTCTTTACGAAGTGTTTCTAATACTTGCTCAAGATGTGACACATGATCAAGTAAGTTTGTACTATAAATTAAAATATCATCAAAATATACCACAACAAACTTACTGATGTAGGGTCTAAGGATGTGATTCATGAGTCTCATGAAAGTACTAGGAGCATTGGTGAGTCCAAATGGCATCACCAGCCACTCATAGAGACCTTGCTTTGTTTTAAAAGCTGTCTTCCACTCATCACCTTCCTTCATCCTTACCTGATGGTACCCACTCTTAAGATCAATCTTGGAGAAGATGGTGGCTCCACTTAGCTCATCTAGCATGTCATCAAGCCGGGGAATGGGGTGTCTATACTTGATGGTGATGTTGTTGATTGCACGGCAGTCTACACACATCCTCCAAGTCCCATCCTTCTTTGGTACTAGTAAGACAGGAACCGCACAAGGACTTAGGCTCTCCCTCACGTACCCCTTGTCCAATAGGTCCTGAACTTGTCTTTCCAACTCCTTGGCCTCCTCGGGGTTTACTCTATAAGCTGGTTTGTTTGGCAGAGCAGCTCCTGGTATGAAATCTATTTGATGTTCAATGCCCCTTAGTGGTGGTAAGCCGTGTGGAATCTCTTCTGGAAACAAGTCTTTGAACTTGTCAAGAAGCTTAGTAACCTCTGGTGGATACTCCACTTCACCTGAACCTGCACTCAAAAGCTCCTTAAAGATCATTAGTAGCATTGTGTGTTTGGTAGCAGTTGCCTTTCTTATATAGCTAGGCTGGATTAGGAAATTTGACTTAACAGATTTTTCCTTCTCCTTAACCATTTGCAAATGCAATTCATGAACTTGAGCAGGAGTGAGAGGAGCTAGACTAATCTTACGCTTGTTATGCATGAATGTATACATGTTTGATCTACCATCATGTCTGTCTCTCTATCCCATTGCCAAGGTCGACCTAACAAAACATGCCCAGCTTGCATAGGCACTACATCACAAACTACCTCATCTTGATACTTACCAATGCTAAAAGGGATAGTAACTTGCTCTTTGATCTGCAGCTCAACCTTATCATCTAACCATCTTAGCCTATATGGATGCGGATGCTGGACCTTGACTAAGCCAAGCTTATCAACCATGTAAGCACTCGCGGCATTAGTACAAGACCCACCATCAATGATGAGGTTACATACCTTGCCTTTAATAGTGCATCTGCTATGGAAGATGTTTTCTCTTTGGATAGTCTCAGCTGGTTCCAACATGACACTAAGCACACGCCTGATCATCAAGCTCTCTCCCACGTCTGGATATTGCATCTCTCCATAGTCGGCTTGCAACTCAGGTGCATCCTCATCATGTGATTCATACCCATCTTCAGTGAGCATCATCACTCTCTGGTTCGGACACTCTCTAGCCATATGTCCTCGGCCCCTACACTTGAAACAAGTGATATCTCTAGCACGTTGAGGAGTGGTAGTCTTAGATGGCTCTGCCCTGGTGTCTTTGTTGTTATCAGTCGCTTGAGACTTTGAGCGAGTGTCTCCCTCAACCCCTTTGCCCTTGTCTACTGGTTTGTTGTAGTTGCTGTTGTTGTTGGAGTTCCAGTTGGATTGGATCTACCCTTGGTGCCCTTCTTCTTGATATGTTGCTCAGCTTGCACGGCTATGTGGAATAGGTCTTTGAGATCTCCATAAGCTTGTCTCTCAACCTTGCCACTCACTCTATCTTGCAACCCATCTATGAACTGAGCCATGATCGTCTCCTCATCCTCATTGAGATCAAGGCGGTTTCTTAACTTCTCAAACTCCTCATAGTACTCCTCAACTGACTTGCTTCCTTGCTTAAGTGTTCTGAACTTCTTGTGCAAGTCTCGGTGATAATGTTGTGGCACAAACCTCAGCCTCATAGCATCTTTCATGTCTAACCAGGCGTCTAGTTGCCTCAAGTGCCCTCTCCTACGGTCAGAGCACAACCTATCCCACCAGGATAAGGCATTGTCCGTGAGCTGAGCTACTGCCAAAGCAACTCTCTTGGGACCAGGATGGTTGTAGTAAGAGAAGATGTGATCCATCCTCTTTTCCCAATCAAGGTAAGCTTCAGGATCAACCTTTCCAGCATACTGTGGTGGTGTCATCTTTAAAAGATCCGGTCCTTGGTTGTGGTGTTGTTGGCGATGTCCTCTCTGTTGAGGTGCATAGTCATCTTCCTCATAGCCTTGGTTGCGGATGGGTCTCCGTGGAGCTCTACGTGGAGGTAAGTAATCCTCTTCCTCCTCTGCCTCTTCTCCATAGTCATCTTGTTGAACTCTTGCTCTCGGATAAGGACCATGTTGTTGTCCAGTATCTTCTTCATTCTGCTGATTCCGAGTACTAGTCTCTGGATCATCATTGAAGTGCACTCCAGTACGCCTGTTGTTTGGAGCTTGGTACTGCTGGTTTCGGTTTGGAAACCTCTCAGCAGTTTGAGTAGCTTGAGCCGTGGGTCTCTGCTCAACTCTGGTTAGCCTATCTCCAAGGTCTTGGCGCATCTCCTTCAACTCTTCCCTCATTGCATTGAAGGCTTGCATCATAGTAGCCAACTCGGATGCTTCTCCCATTGTACCTGTCAAAGAGAAGAACAACTTAGGTAAATCTCGAAAATAAGATTAATGGAAAGAGAATAAAGTAAAAGGAAAACCGATCAAGCTAAAAAGGAAAGTTTGAATATGCTTGAAGAACACGGTTGATGCAACTTGAAAGATTTCTTCTTTTTTTTTTTTTTTTGAATCGAATGGATGAAACAATATGAACTAGAACGAGATGAACAAGTAACAAGATATGGTTTTCAAGAGATATGGATGCACGAAACCTAAACGAAACAAGAACAACTGAACTAAATATTTTTTTTTGGTTTTTGATAAAAGCAAAACGAATGAAACAAGATGAACTACAAGATTTGAAACAACTAAGGAGGATAGATACAACCTGATGCTGAAGGAACTTCAGCTCTGATACCAGAAATGATACAAGCCTAGGCTGACAAAGGCTGTATGATCCAAGCAAGAGAGGAGGAGCCGATCTAGATCAAGAGGTGGTTCTTTTGTTTGATCTAATCAACCAAGAGAAACCGTGAGAGATGGAACCAGGGGGATGAAGTGCACCACACGAGAGATGGAGAGCTCGTGATACAACACAAGGAACCTCAAGCCGTGGAGGTGCTGGTCTCACAAGGCAAGGAGGCGGCGAGTTCTTGAGAGAGAACTAGGTTTCTTTGAAAGAAAGTTTTTTAAAAAATATCAAGTGTACCAAGAAAAGGGTTTTGCAAAACACATAAATAGACTAAGGAACATGCTCCTTTGCGTCTCACATAAAGATATTAAGCTATAGTTCAAATAAGGAAATAAAGAAGAGTGGAGTCTTCTTTGATCTTGGACCGAGATGCATATAGGTGATGTGATAAACTAGTTGTGGCCTCGTTAAAAACCTTCCTCCGGAAAACCTCATGGGAAAACCAAGAGCAAGGAAAAGAGCACACACAAAGAGCTTGCCTAGTTGCTAGCCCCGTCCAAGAGTCTTCTTAAACATTTGGATCTTCTATGGTAATGATCATCAAATGGTTGTGGCTTTGATCAGGATGAATGGCCAAAGATCTTCTCTTGATGCTTGAGAACTCCCATTTGGTTCCTCTATCTTCACGGCATCTCTCTTGATCACATCTTTGATATCTTCCTCAGCTTGTTTAACCTGTCCAAGATCAGAAGCAAGTATCATGCTCTCATTAAATTTATGTTGAAGTATCTTAGCTCTTTGTCTAGTGATAGCTCCCTTAAACACGGTTGGTATGGGCACTTCTTGCTCAGTCTCTGGTTTGGTAATGTTGCTGATCATGTCTTGGATGTCTGGTTCAGTAAGGTCAGGTTCAATGTCCTCATCACTCAGACAAGCTCCAAGACAAGATCAGGAACTAGAGGTGTTGCTGCTAGCTTTAACAAAGCCATAGAAGTCCTTCTCATCAAAAGCAACATCAACACCAAGCTAGAAGCCATCACAAACCGCATGGATCAATTCACTATAACCGGAGGAGAAGCTAATAAAGATGAAGCTTATGTTATACAAGTTGGTCCAAAGGATGATGATAATATATGGTCCATTCTTCCTCACAAAGGAATGGTTTCCTTATTTGTCATCACGCCTAAGTGAAACGGTGAGCATTGAGAAGAGAAGAGCAAGCCTTCAAACGACATCACTTCACAAGAATCAAAGAGGGCTCCTCTCCAACGGCTACTTCTTTTCAACCTCATCCGCATCAAAGGTAAGTAAGGTAAGTCCATTTTACATTATGATTTATATCCTATGATTTATCTTGCAGGGTCTTGAGACATTTTATTTTTTTATTTCTTTTCGTTGAGTCAGGCATTGTTTAGCCTATGCTTTCTTAAGTCCTAGATCGAGTCTTTGTATTGTTTTTTTTGCTTCAAGACCCCTAGAAGGGCACAACTGCATTGGACACTATATAAGTCCCTTATAAGCAGTCATGTATCTTTAACCTTTATGAAATATATGAGTCAGTTTGCCCCTAGCAACTAAACCTAAAGTCTTTGAGAGTTTGTGAGAAGCAGCCTCCAAGCAAAACGTGATTTATCAAACTCCTCTCCATAGAGTTTGTGGTTTCACCTCGATCCATCTCTTTGGTTGTGTGATTCAATCAACCTTCACTCCATCTATCCATCTCTATATCATTGTTGAGTTGTTTATACGAACAAGCAACAAGGATCCATCATTCATCAACACGCCATCTTTCATCCCTTGAAGTGTCAAGTTGGTTTATTCGACCAAGTGGTGCTTTCCATCCTCCATTGGTGTCTTTGCGAGTCTCAATACAACGGATCCTTCACTCAAACCATCCTCTACATCAGATCCTTCCATCTCACTCCACTTCATTAGCAACCGTTCTTTGATTCCTCACCACTATCCAACCAGCTTGAGCAAGGGCCTCTTTGTGCCTATATCATTTTGGTATCAGAGCCGAAAGGCTCCTTATTTGGTTATCTCTTTTCCTTATTCCTTTAGATCGTGTAGTTTTATTTAAGAAAGCCAAAAAAAAAAATTGTTCTTTGTTGCATTCCTTGCATTCACCATTGTTGTTCTTGGTGTTCTTAGTTATAAATCGAAAAAGAAAAGAAGAAAGAGATAGAGTTTTCCTAGTGTTGATCCATATTTGTTTCGAAAATCAAAGGCTTTGTGTTGTTTAGATTGATTGCTTATCTTTGCCTAAAATAGCATTTGCGCATCCATCACATATCATCCAACATTTTTGATTTCCATATTTAGTACTTGCGTCTTTCTTTCGAAAAAGTTTTACAAAAAATACAAAAAAAGTTTTCTTATTCAAGTTTTGCATTTCATATTCATTTTTATAAAAAAAAAAAAAGGATTTCATTTCATATAGTTTCAACTTTCCATATTTAGATTCTTGTTGCATTCATATCATTGTTGGTCCATCTTTCATTTGTTTTATATCATTGCCGAGTTTCAATTGTTTCTTTTGCATTAGTATTATCATCTTTTGCAAATTGTATTCTTTGAACTTGCTTCTTTGATATCTTTCACTTGATCTTGAGATTCTTTCAGGATAAGATATGGGAGATAATAGCTCATCTTCAGCTGATACCGCAACCACTATGGCTCAGCTCCTAGTTGCAATGCAATCCATCAGTGAGAGGATGACTCGCCTAGAGCAAGGACAACGAGCTCAAGCCACCCAACCTGCTCAAGGAGCAAACAACAATCCTCAAGGCCAGCAACAACCACAACAACAGCAACAAAACAATCCCCAAGCTGAGGATGATTCGGATAGTGATATGCCGAGTCTAGAAGAGGAAGAACAAAGACCCCCTCCTAGAAGAAATGCTAGAGATAGAGGGAGAGACCGAGGAAGAGGACATGATCAAGAGCATGATCAATGGCAAGGAGGCAAAGACTTGAAGCTCACGCCACCAACCTTTGCTGGAAAGGTTAATCCTGATGCCTACATTGATTGGGAGACACGCATGGAGTATATCTTTGACTATTACCATTACTCCGAGCTAAGGAAGGTCTCTCTAGCTGCTGCTCAGCTCACTGACACCGCCTTGACATGGTGGGATCGAGAGCTATCCGAGAGGAGAAGGCTAAGGCGTGCACCCATTGCTCTTTGGGATGACATGAGAGCCATGCTGAGGAGAAGATATGTGCCAAGTTACTACTACCGTGACTTGCAAAAGAGGTTCAGGAAGCTCACTCAAGGATCCAAGTCAGTTGAGGAGTACTATGAAGAGTTTGATGCTATGAGGAACCGCTTAGAAGTTCAAGACTCTGAGGAAACCTTGATGGCACAATTCTTGGATGGACTTCAAGATAGGATAACAAGAAAGGTGGAGAGACAGAACTATGAGCACTTCCATGATCTAATCCACTTTGCTATCCAAGCAGAGCAACACATCAAGCGCAAAACCGCAGCTACAAGTAGAAGTAAGAACACTTGGACTCCACCAGCTCAAAGAAATGACAAAGGCAAGTCCATTGAGGTTGAGAACCGATTCAAGAAGAACTCCACTGCTGATACATCTAAGGGCAACAAGGCTGATCAAAGCAAGCCTAGTGCACCTAGAAACCGAGACATCACTTGCTACAAGTGCCAAGGTAAGGGGCATTATGCGAGAGATTGTCCTAATCAAAGAGTCATGATCCTTAGAGAAGATGGAGGATATGAGACTCAAGAAGAAGAAGCAGAAGCGGATGCTACTGATGAAGAGATCACTGACTATCCAGATGAGGGAGAGATACTTGTGACAAGAAGAGTACTTAGTGCCATGTTCGAACCAGAAACCATTCAAAGGGAAAACATCTTTCATACAAGATGCACCATTGAATCTAAGGTATGTAGCTTGATCATTGATGGTGGTTCATGTACTAATGTTGCTAGCAAGTATTTGGTTGATAAGCTAGGTCTCAAGACAACCACGCATCCAAGACCTTATAGATTGAAGTGGTTAAATGATGAAACCGAGCTGAAGATTGGTGAACAAGTGGAAGTTTCTTTCAGCATAGGCCGATATGCTGACAAGGTAATTTGTGATGTGGTTCCTATGCAAGCTGGTCATCTTTTGCTTGGCAGGCCTTGGCAATTTGACAAGGAGACCATACACAATGGACGCACCAACTACTATAGCTTCACTCACAACAACCGCAAGCACAATCTAGCTCCTTTAACTCCACAACAAGTCTTTGACTTGCAAAAGGATATGAGCAAAGGAAACAAGGTAAGTAAGACTAATCTCTATATTAGTCCATCTAAAGTTTTAAAATCTTTAGAGAACAAAACACAGGTGCTACTAATGATCTTTAAGGAAGGTGTTTGACAGATTATCAAGATCAAGAACTCCCACCAGAAGTTGTGCAACTACTTGAGAAGTTCCCTGATATCTTTCCAGAAGATATTCCTGCTGGTTTACCACCAATAAGAGGAATAGAACACCAGATTGATCTAGTACCAGGAGCTCCATTGCCAAACCGACCAGCCTATAGAGTCAATCCGGAGGAAGCCAAAGAATTGGAGAGACAAGTGCAAGACTTGATGGACAAGGGATACATAAGAGAGAGTCTAAGCCCTTGTGCAGTTCCAGTTCTTCTAGTGCCAAAGAAAGATGGGACTTGGAGGATGTGTGTTGATTGCCGAGCTATAAACAACATCACCATCAAGTATAGACATCCAATCCCACGGCTAGATGACATGCTAGATGAACTCAGTGGTGCCACTATCTTCTCAAAGATAGATTTGAAGAGTGGTTATCACCAGGTAAGAATGAAAGAAGGAGATGAGTGGAAGACTGCTTTCAAGACCAAGAGAGGTCTCTATGAGTGGCTAGTCATGCCATTTGGTCTTACCAATGCTCCAAGCACTTTCATGCGCCTCATGAACCATGTTCTAAGGGAGTACATCTGTAAGTTTGTAGTTGTATACTTTGATGATATCTTAGTCTATAGCAACAGCTTAGAAGATCATCTTATTCATCTTGAAAAGGTTTTGGAAACCTTGCGCCAAGAGCATCTTTATGCTAATCTCAAGAAATGTACCTTTTGCACTGATCAACTAGTTTTCCTAGGCTTTGTTGTTAGTTCACAGGGTCTAAAGGTAGATGAAGAGAAGATCAAGGCAGTGCAAGAATGGCCCACGCCAACTACAATAGGTCATGTGAGGAGTTTCCATGGACTAGCAAGCTTTTATAGAAGATTTGTCCGAGACTTCAGCACCATAGCAGCCCCATTAACTTCAGTAATCAAGAAAGATGTAGCTTTCAAATGGGGAAGTGAACAGGATGAGGCCTTTCAAAACCTCAAAGATAGTTTGACTAATGCTCCTGTTTTAGTTTTACCTGATTTTAACAAAACTTTTGAGATTGAATGTGATGCATCAGGGACAGGTATTGGAGCAGTGTTGACTCAAGGAGGAAAGCCAGTAGCATTCTTCAGTGAGAAGTTACATGGAGCTACACTCAACTATCCTACCTATGATAAAGAGTTATATGCACTAGTGAGGTCATTGGAGACTTGGCAGCACTATCTACTCTCTAAGGAGTTTGTGATCCACACTGACCACGAGACACTCAAGTATTTGAGAGGACAAACTACCTTGAAGAAGAGGCACGCAAGGTGGCTAGAGTTTGTGGAATCTTTTCCTTACATCATCAAGTACAAGAAGGGAAAGGAGAACATTGTAGCTGATGCTTTGTCAAGAAGGCATGCGCTTATATCTTTGATGGAGGCCAAGGTAATGGGGTTTGAGCACATCAAAGAGCAATACCAAGAAGATCCAGACTTTGGAGACATCTACAAGCAATGCAAGCAAGCAGCATTCGGATCCTTCTATCAGCATGATGAGTTTCTATTTAAGGATAAGAGGTTGTGTATTCCACAAGGTTCCATGCGAGACTTGATCTTGAGAGAAGCACATGGTGGTGGACTTATGGGACACTTTGGACGTGACAAAACCTTGAGTATAGTGGCAGAAACTTCTATTGGCCACACTTGAGGAGAGATGTTGAGAGGCTATGCGCAAGATGCATTGTTTGCCTCAAAGCTAAATCCAGGTTACATCCTCATGGTCTTTACATTCCTTTACCTATCCCTGACCTACCTTGGGTAGATATTTCCATGGATTTTGTTTTAGGTTTGCCAAAGATCAGAACAAGGACTCCATCTTTGTTGTGGTGGACAGGTTTTCTAAGATGGCTCATTTTATTCCTTGCAATAAGACTAATGATGCCACTCAAACTGCTGATTTATTCTTTAAAGAAGTGGTTAAGCTTCATGGTATTCCTAGAACTATTGTTTCTGACAGGGACACAAAGTTCTTGAGCCACTTTTGGAGGACCATCTGGAGGAAGTTGGGTACCAAGCTCTTGTTCTCTACCACTTGCCATCCTCAAACTGATGGACAAACTGAGGTTGTTAACCGCACCCTATCCACTCTCTTGAGAGCCACGGTTGGTAAGAACTTGAGGAATTGGCTTGATTGTTTACCTTTCATTGAATTTGCTTATAATAGAGTTCCTCATTCAGCTACTAAACTTTCACCTTTTTGAGATTGTGTATGGTTTTAAGCCAATGACTCCTTTAGATCTCTCTCCTATTCTACCACAAAAGGATCAAATGGTGAGTACTGATGGTGAGACTAAGGCTGAACTTATGAAGAAATCCACCAGAAGGTTAAGGAGAACCTAGAGAAGCAAAATGAGCAAAACAAGAAGCAAGGTGACAAGGGAAGAAAGGAGGTTTCATTTGAACCAGGAGATTGGGTTTGGTTACATATGAGGTCCGAGAGGTTCCCAAAGCAAAGGAAGTCCAAGCTCTCACCAAGAGGAGATGGCCCATTCAAAGTCTTGAAGAAGATCAATGACAATGCCTATCAATTGGAGCTGCCGGTTGAGTTTAATGTTTCTTCTACTTTCAATGTGTCAGATTTATCTTACTTTCATGCAGATGAAACTGTTCTGAGGTCAGAACCTTCTCAAGAGGGAGAGAATGATGAGGACATAGAACCAGACATCAACATCCCCACACTTAGACAAGCTCCAAGGACAAGATCAGGAACTAGAGGTGTTGCTGCCAGCTTTAACAAAGCCATAGAAGTCCTTCTCATCAAAAGCAACATCAACACCAAGCTAGAAGCCATCACAAACCGCATGGATCAATTCACTATAACCGGAGGAGAAGCTAATAAAGATGAAGCTTATGTTATACAAGTTGGTCCAAAGGATGATGATAATATATGGTCCATTCTTCCTCACAAAGGAATGGTTTCCTTATTTGTCATCACGCCTAAGTGAAACGGTGAGCATTGAGAAGAGAAGAGCAAGCCTTCAAACGACATCACTTCACAAGAATCAAAAGAGGCTCCTCTCCAACGGCTACTTCTTTTCAAACCTCATCCGCATCAAGGTAAGTAAGGTAAGTCCATTTACATTATGATTTATATCCTATGGTTTATCTTGCAGGGTCTTGAGACATTTTATTTCTTTTATTTCTTTTCGTTGAGTCAGGCATTGTTTAGCCTATGCTTTCTTAAGTCCTAGATCGAGTCTTTGTATTGTTTTTTTTGCTTCAAGACCCCTAGAAGGGCACAACTGCATTGGACACTATATAAGTCCCTTATAAGCAGTCATGTATCTTTAACCTTTATGAAATATATGAGTCAGTTTGCCCCTAGCAACTAAACCTAAGTCTTTGAGAGTTTGTGAGAAGCAGCCTCCAAGCAAATCGTGATTTATCAAACTCCTCTCCATAGAGTTTGTGGTTTCACCTCGATCCATCTCTTTGATTGTGAGATTCAATCAGCCTTCACTCCATCTATCCATCTCTATATCATTGTTGAGTTGTTTATACGAACAAGCAACAAAGATCCATCCTTCATCCTCACGCCATCTCTCATCCCTTGAAGTATCAAGTTGGTTATTCGACCAAGTGGTGCTTTCCAACCTCCATTGGTGCCTTTGCGAGTCTCAATACAACCGGATCCATCACTCAAACTATCCTCTACATCAGACCCTTCCATCTCACTCCACTCCATCATCAACCGGTTCATTGATCCTCACCTCTATCCAACCAGCTTGAGCAAGGCCCTCTTTGT
>NW_026615566.1:0-50116 GCF_000801105.2 Raphanus sativus | reverse complement strand
CATATATTGGTTCATCCTGGTTTGATAAGGGAATCATGGAAGATATTGACATAGTGTCCAACAGGCTAATCTGGAATCATCTGGATAGAAAGTGGGATATCTTCTTACTCACAACTCCTATGAGATTTATTCAACTTCCTGATTATTCTCCACTGAATTAGTGTTCCAAATAAAGCTTCTTAGATCGTGGTTCATCCTGGTTTGATAAGAATCATTGAAGATATTGCCATATGTCCGAACACGCTAATCTGAATCATATGGATAGAAAGTGGGATATCTTCTTACTCACAACTCCTATGAGATTTATTCAACTATCTGGTTATTCTCCAGTGATTAGTGGTTCCAAATAAAGCTTCTTAGATCGTGGTTCATCCTGGTTTGATAAGAATCATGAAGATATTGGCATATGTCCGAACAGGCCAATCTGGAATCATCTGGATAGAAAGTGGGATATCTTTTTACTCAAAACTCCTATGAGATTTATTCAACTTCCTGGTTATTCTACACTGATTAATGGTTCCAAATAGAGCTTCTTAGATCGTGGTCATCCTGGTTTGATAAGAATCATGAAGATATTGCCATATGTCCGAACAGCCAATCTGGAATCATCTTGATAGAAAGTGGGATATCTTTCTTACTCACAACTCCTATGAGATTTATTCAACTTCCTGGTTATTCTCCACTGATTATGGTTCCAAATAAAGCTTCTTAGATCGTGGTTCATCCTGGTTTGATAAGAATCATGAAGATATTGCCATATGTCCGAACAGGCAATCTGGAATCATCTGGATAGAAAGTGGGTATCTTCTTACTCACAACTCCTATGAGATTTATTCAACTTCCTGGTTATTCTCCACTGATTAGTGGTTCCAAATAAAGCTTCTTAGATCGTGGTTCATCCTGGTTTGATAGAATCATGAAGATATTGCCATATGTCCGAACAGGCCAATCTGGAATCATCTGGATAGAAAGTGGGATATCTTCTTACTCACAACTCCTATGAGATTTATTCAACTTCCTGGTTATTCTCCACTGATTAGTGGTTCCAAATAAAGCTTCTTAGATCGTGGTTCATCCTGGTTTGATAAGAATCATGAAGATATTGCCATATGTCCGAACAGGCTAATCTGGAATCATCTGGATAGAAAGTGGGATATCTTCTTACTCACAACTCCTATGAGATTTATTCAACTTCCTGGTTATTCTCCACTGATTAGTGGTTCCAAATAAAGCTTCTTAGATCGTGGTTCATCCTGGTTTGATAAGAATCATGAAGATATTGCCATATGTCCGAACAGGCTAATCTGGAATCATCTGGATAGAAAGTGGGATATCTTCTTACTCACAACTCCTATGAGATTTATTCAACTTCCTGGTTATTCTCCACTGATTAGTGGTTCCAAATAAAGCTTCTTAGATCGTGGTTCATCCTGGTTTGATAAGAATCATGAAGATATTGCCATATGTCCGAACAGGCTAATCTGGAATCATCTGGATAGAAAGTGGGATATCTTCTTACTCACAACTCCTATGAGATTTATTCAACTTCCTGGTTATTCTCCACTGATTAGTGGTTCCAAATAAAGCTTCTTAGATCGTGGTTCATCCTGGTTTGATAAGAATCATGAAGATATTGCCATATGTCCGAACAGGCTAATCTGGAATCATCTGGATAGAAAGTGGGATATCTTCTTACTCACAACTCTATGAGATTTATTCAACTTCCTGGTTATTCTCCACTGATTAGTGGTTCCAAATAAAGCTTCTTAGATCGTGGTTCATCCTGGTTTGATAAGAATCATGAAGATATTGCATATGTCCGAACAGGCTAATCTGGAATCATCTGGATAGAAGTGGGATATCTTCTTACTCACAACACTTATGAGATTTATTCAACTTCCTGGTTATTCTCCACTGATTAGTGGTTCCAAATAAAGCTTCTTAGATCGTGGTTCATCCTGGTTTGATAAGAATCATGAAGATATTGCCATATGTCCGAACAGGCTAATCTGGAATCATCTGGATATAAAGTGGGATATCTTCTTACTCACAACTCCTATGAGATTTATTCAACTTCCTGGTTATTCTCCACTGATTAGTGGTTCCCAATAAAGCTTCTTAGATCGTGGTTCATCCTGGTTTGATAAGAATCATGAAGATATTGCCATATGTCCGAACAGGCTAATCTGGAATCATCTGGATAGAAAGTGGGATATCTTCTTACTCACAACTCCTATGAGATTTATTCAACTTCCTGGTTATTCTCCACTGATTAGTGGTTCCAAATAAAGCTTCTTAGATCGTGGTTCATCCTGGTTTGATAAGAATCATGAAGATATTGCCATATGTCCGAACAGGCTAATCTGGAATCATCTGGATAGAAAGTGGGATATCTTCTTACTCACAACTCCTATGAGATTTATTCAACTTCCTGGTTATTCTCCACTGATTAGTGGTTCCAAATAAAGCTTCTTAGATCGTGGTTCATCCTGGTTTGATAAGAATCATGAAGATAATGCATATGTCCGAACAGGCTAATCTGGAATCATCTGGATAGAAAGTGGGATATCTTCTTGCTCACAACACTTATGAGATTTATTCAACTTCCTGGTTATTCTCCACTGATTAGTGGTTCCAAATAAAGCTTCTTAGATCGTGGTTCATCCTGGTTTGATAAGAATCATGAAGATATTGCCATATGTCCGAACAGGCTAATCTGGAATCATCTGGATAGAAAGTGGGATATCTTCTTACTCACAACTCCTATGAGATTTATTCAACTTCCTGGTTATTCTCCACTGATTAGTGGTTCCAAATAAAGCTTCTTAGATCGTGGTTCATCCTGGTTTGATAAGAATCATGAAGATATTGCCATATGTCCGAACAGGCTAATCTGGAATCATCTGGATAGAAAGTGGGATATCTTCTTACTCACAACTCCTATGAGATTTATTCAACTTCCTGGTTATTCTCCACTGATTAGTGGTTCCAAATAAAGCTTCTTAGATCGTGGTTCATCCTGGTTTGATAAGAATCATGAAGATATTGCATATGTCCGAACAGGCTAATCTGGAATCATCTGGATAGAAAGTGGGATATCTTCTTACTCACAACTCCTATGAGATTTATTCAACTTCCTGGTTATTCTCCACTGATTAGTGGTTCCAAATAAAGCTTCTTAGATCGTGGTTCATCCTGGTTTGATAAGAATCATGAAGATATTGCCATATGTCCGAACAGGCTAATCTGGAATCATCTGGATAGAAAGTGGGATATCTTCTTACTCACAACTCCTATGAGATTTATTCAACTTCCTGGTTATTCTCCACTGATTAGTGGTTCCAAATAAAGCTTCTTAGATCGTGGTTCATCCTGGTTTGATAAGAATCATGAAGATATTGCCATATGTCCGAACAGGCTAATCTGGAATCATCTGGATAGAAAGTGGGATATCTTCTTACTCACAACTCCTATGAGATTTATTCAACTTCCTGGTTATTCTCCACTGATTAGTGGTTCCAAATAAAGCTTCTTAGATCGTGGTTCATCCTGGTTTGATAAGAATCATGAAGATATTGCCATATGTCCGAACAGGCTAATCTGGAATCATCTGGATAGAAAGTGGGATATCTTCTTACTCACAACTCCTATGAGATTTATTCAACTTCCTGGTTATTCTCCACTGATTAGTGGTTCCAAATAAAGCTTCTTAGATCGTGGTTCATCCTGGTTTGATAAGAATCATGAAGATATTGCCATATGTCCGAACAGGCTAATCTGGAATCATCTGGATAGAAAGTGGGATATCTTCTTACTCACAACTCCTATGAGATTTATTCAACTTCCTGGTTATTCTCCACTGATTAGTGGTTCCAAATAAAGCTTCTTAGATCGTGGTTCATCCTGGTTTGATAAGAATCATGAAGATATTGCCATATGTCCGAACAGGCTAATCTGGAATCATCTGGATAGAAAGTGGGATATCTTCTTACTCACAACTCCTATGAGATTTATTCAACTTCCTGGTTATTCTCCACTGATTAGTGGTTCCAAATAAAGCTTCTTAGATCGTGGTTCATCCTGGTTTGATAAGAATCATGAAGATTGCCATATGTCCGAACAGGCTAATCTGGAATCATCTGGATAGAAAGTGGGATATCTTCTTACTCACAACTCCTATGAGATTTATTCAACTTCCTGGTTATTCTCCACTGATTAGTGGTTCCAAATAAAGCTTCTTAGATCGTGGTTCATCCTGGTTTGATAAGAATCATGAAGATATTGCCATATGTCCGAACAGGCTAATCTGGAATCATCTGGATAGAAAGTGGGATATCTTCTTACTCACAACTCCTATGAGATTTATTCAACTTCCTGGTTATTCTCCACTGATTAGTGGTTCCAAATAAAGCTTCTTAGATCGTGGTTCATCCTGGTTTGATAAGAATCATGAAGATATTGCATATGTCCGAACAGGCTAATCTGGAATCATCTGGATAGAAAGTGGGATATCTTCTTACTCACAACTCCTATGAGATTTATTCAACTTCCTGGTTATTCTCCACTGATTAGTGGTTCCAAATAAAGCTTCTTAGATCGTGGTTCATCCTGGTTTGATAAGAATCATGAAGATATTGCCATATGTCCGAACAGGCTAATCTGGAATCATCTGGATAGAAAGTGGGATATCTTCTTACTCACAACTCCTATGAGATTTATTCAACTTCCTGGTTATTCTCCACTGATTAGTGGTTCCAAATAAAGCTTCTTAGATCGTGGTTCATCCTGGTTTGATAAGAATCATGAAGATATTGCCATATGTCCGAACAGGCTAATCTGGAATCATCTGGATAGAAAGTGGGATATCTTCTTACTCACAACTCCTATGAGATTTATTCAACTTCCTGGTTATTCTCCACTGATTAGTGGTTCCAAATAAAGCTTCTTAGATCGTGGTTCATCCTGGTTTGATAAGAATCATGAAGATATTGCCATATGTCCGAACAGGCTAATCTGGAATCATCTGGATAGAAAGTGGGATATCTTCTTACTCACAACTCCTATGAGATTTATTCAACTTCCTGGTTATTCTCCACTGATTAGTGGTTCCAAATAAAGCTTCTTAGATCGTGGTTCATCCTGGTTTGATAAGAATCATGAAGATATTGCATATGTCCGAACAGGCTAATCTGGAATCATCTGGATAGAAAGTGGGATATCTTCTTACTCACAACTCCTATGAGATTTATTCAACTTCCTGGTTATTCTCCACTGATTAGTGGTTCCAAATAAAGCTTCTTAGATCGTGGTTCATCCTGGTTTGATAAGAATCATGAAGATATTGCCATATGTCCGAACAGGCTAATCTGGAATCATCTGGATAGAAAGTGGGATATCTTCTTACTCACAACTCCTATGAGATTTATTCAACTTCCTGGTTATTCTCCACTGATTAGTGGTTCCAAATAAAGCTTCTTAGATCGTGGTTCATCCTGGTTTGATAAGAATCATGAAGATATTGCCATATGTCCGAACAGGCTAATCTGGAATCATCTGGATAGAAAGTGGGATATCTTCTTACTCACAACTCCTATGAGATTTATTCAACTTCCTGGTTATTCTCCACTGATTAGTGGTTCCAAATAAAGCTTCTTAGATCGTGGTTCATCCTGGTTTGATAAGAATCATGAAGATATTGCCATATGTCCGAACAGGCTAATCTGGAATCATCTGGATAGAAAGTGGGATATCTTCTTACTCACAACTCCTATGAGATTTATTCAACTTCCTGGTTATTCTCCACTGATTAGTGGTTCCAAATAAAGCTTCTTAGATCGTGGTTCATCCTGGTTTGATAAGAATCATGAAGATATTGCCATATGTCCGAACAGGCTAATCTGGAATCATCTGGATAGAAAGTGGGATATCTTCTTACTCACAACTCCTATGAGATTTATTCAACTTCCTGGTTATTCTCCACTGATTAGTGGTTCCAAATAAAGCTTCTTAGATCGTGGTTCATCCTGGTTTGATAAGAATCATGAAGATATTGCCATATGTCCGAACAGGCTAATCTGGAATCATCTGGATAGAAAGTGGGATATCTTCTTACTCACAACTCCTATGAGATTTATTCAACTTCCTGGTTATTCTCCACTGATTAGTGGTTCCAAATAAAGCTTCTTAGATCGTGGTTCATCCTGGTTTGATAAGAATCATGAAGATATTGCCATATGTCCGAACAGGCTAATCTGGAATCATCTGGATAGAAAGTGGGATATCTTCTTACTCACAACTCCTATGAGATTTATTCAACTTCCTGGTTATTCTCCACTGATTAGTGGTTCCAAATAAAGCTTCTTAGATCGTGGTTCATCCTGGTTTGATAAGAATCATGAAGATATTGCCATATGTCCGAACAGGCTAATCTGGAATCATCTGGATAGAAAGTGGGATATCTTCTTACTCACAACTCCTATGAGATTTATTCAACTTCCTGGTTATTCTCCACTGATTAGTGGTTCCAAATAAAGCTTCTTAGATCGTGGTTCATCCTGGTTTGATAAGAATCATGAAGATATTGCCATATGTCCGAACAGGCTAATCTGGAATCATCTGGATAGAAAGTGGGATATCTTCTTACTCACAACTCCTATGAGATTTATTCAACTTCCTGGTTATTCTCCACTGATTAGTGGTTCCAAATAAAGCTTCTTAGATCGTGGTTCATCCTGGTTTGATAAGAATCATGAAGATATTGCCATATGTCCGAACAGGCTAATCTGGAATCATCTGGATAGAAAGTGGGATATCTTCTTACTCACAACTCCTATGAGATTTATTCAACTTCCTGGTTATTCTCCACTGATTAGTGGTTCCAAATAAAGCTTCTTAGATCGTGGTTCATCCTGGTTTGATAAGAATCATGAAGATAATGGCATATGTCCGAACAGGCTAATCTGGAATCATCTGGATAGAAGGTGGGATATCTTCTTGCTCACAACACTTATGAGATTTATTCAACTTCCTGGTTATTCTCCACTGATTAGTGGTTCCAAATAAAGCTTCTTAGATCGTGGTTCATCCTGGTTTGATAAGAATCATGAAGATATTGCCATATGTCCGAACAGGCTAATCTGGAATCATCTGGATAGAAAGTGAGATGATGAGGACATAGAACCAGATATCAACATTCCAACACTTAGACAAGCTCCAAGAACAAGATCAGGAACTAGAGGTGTTGTTGCAAGCTTCAATGAAGCTATAGAAGTCCTTCTCATCAAAAGCAACATCAACTCTAAGCTAGAAGACATCACCACACGCATGGATCAACTCACTATATCCGGAAACAAGGATAATAAAGGAGAAGCTTATGATATGCAAGTTGGTCCAAGAGATGATGACATTATATGGTCCATTCTTCCTTGCAAGAGATTGGTTTCCTTATTTACCATCTCTCCACTTAAGTGAAACGGTGAGTATCAAGAGAAAGAGAACAGCCTTCAAACGACAACACTTCACATCATCAATTTGGCTCCTCTTTCCAACGGTCACAAGATCCATCCGCAAAGGTAAGTAAGGTAAGTCTATTTCATTATTCATATTACTTGATTTACCTTGCAGGTTTTAAGTCTTTCTTTAGTTTTATTTTGATTTGAGTCAAGGCATTGTTTAGCCTATTGCTTTCTTTAGGTCCTAAGATTGAGTCATGTAATAAATTTGCTTCAAGACCCCAAGAAGGGCATAGCTGCATTGGCGATTATATAAGCCCCTATAAGCAGTCTTGTATCATTCAACCTTTATGAAATATATGAGTCAGTTTGCCCTTTAGCAAATACAAGTCTTTTGAGAGTTTGTGAGAAGCAATCTTGAGAGCAATATTGTGATTTATCAAACTCCCATCCATAGAGTTTGTGGTTTCACCTCGATCCATCTTGATTGTGAGAAGCAATCATATTCATTCCATCAGTTCATCACTTTGTTCTTGTGGGGTTGTTTATTCGAACAAACCACTTGAATCCATCATCCATCCTCACGCCATCTCTCATCCATAGATCCATCAAGTTGGTTATACGACCAAGTGGTGAATCCCATCCTCCATTGTTGTTTCCTAAGTTTCTATTCAACCGGATCCATCCATCTATTCATCAACAACACTAGAACTCTCTATCTCAAACCATCTCTCATCAAACCGGTTCTTGGATTCACTCTTCTATCCCACCAGTTTGAGAAGGCTCCCCTTGGTGCCTATATCATTTTGGTATCAGAGCTTAAACGCTCCAAATCAGGTTGTTTCTTTTCCTATTAGGTAGATCGTTTAGTTTCATAAAAGAAAAACCCATAAAAATTGTTCTTTGTTGTTGTTTGATTTTTCACCATTGTTGTGTTCTTCATTGTTCTTAGTTTATAAATCGAAAAGAAAAAGAGATCGAGTTTCTTTGGTTTATTTGATTCGTTTTACAAAAGAAAATCACAAGAAAAAGTGTTGTTTCCGATTGCATATCAAGCTTGCCTAATATAGTTTTTGCATTTTATTATCCAGCTCCGTTTGCCATATTTAGTTTTTTCGAAAAGTTTTCAAAAAAAAAAAATATAAAAACAAGTTTTCTTATTCGAGTTTCTCATTTCATTTTTCACATTTAAAAAAAAAAAAAAAAGGATTTCATTTCATATAGTTTCAGCTTTCCTTAAATAGACCTTATTGCTAGTTGGTCCATATTGCATTGTCTCTTGTTCCTTTTTGTCGAGTATCACTTGAGTATTGTTCTTTGATATCTTTTCACTTGATCTTGAAACTCTTTTCAGGTTAAGACATGGGAGATACTAGCTCAACTTCAGCTGATACCGCAACTACTATGGCTCAACTCCTAGTTGCAATGCAATCCATTAGTGAGAGGATGACTCGCCTAGAGCAAGGACAACAAGCTCAAGCCAACCAACCGGCTCAAGGAGCAAACAACAATCCTCAACAACAACAACAACAACAACAACAAGACAACCCCCAAGCTGAGGATGATTCGGATAGTGACATGCCGAGTCTAGAAGAAGAAGAACAAAGGCCCCCTCCTAGAAGAAATGCTAGAGATAGAGGAAGAAACCGAGGAAGAGGTCATGATCAAGAGCATGATCAATGGCAAGGAGGCAAGGACTTGAAGCTCACGCCACCAACCTTTGCTGGAAAGGTTAATCCTGATGCCTACATTGATTGGGAGACACGCATGGAGTATATCTTTGACTACTACCATTACTCCGAGCTAAGGAAGGTCTCTCTAGCTGCTGCTCAGCTCACTGACACCGCCTTGACATGGTGGGATCGAGAGCTATCCGAGAGGAGAAGGCTAAGACGTGCACCCATTGCTCTTTGGGATGACATGAGAACCATGCTAAGGAGAAGATATGTGCCAAGTTACTACTACCGTGACTTGCAAAAGAGGTTCAGGAAGCTCACTCAAGGATCCAAGTCAGTTGAGGAGTACTATGAAGAGTTTGATGCTATGAGGAACCGCTTAGAAGTTCAAGACTCTGAGGAAACCTTGATGGCACAATTCTTGGATGGACTTCAAGATAGGATAACAAGAAAGGTGGAGAGACAGAACTATGAACACTTCCATGATCTAATCCACTTTGCTATCCAAGCAGAACAACACATCAAGCGCAAAACCGCAGCTACAAGTAGAAGTAAGAACACTTGGACTCCACCAGCTCAAAGAAATGACAAAGGCAAGTCCATTGAGGTTGAGAGCCGGTTCAAGAAGAACTCCACTACTGATGTATCTAAGGGCAACAAGGCTGATCAAAGCAAGCCTAGTGCACCTAGAAACCGAGACATCACTTGCTACAAGTGCCAAGGTAAGGGACATTATGCAAGAGATTGTCCTAATCAAAGAGTCATGATCCTTAGAGAAGATGGAGGATATGAGACTCAAGAAGAAGAAGCAGAAGCGGATGCTACTGATGAAGAGATCACTGATTATCCAGATGAGGGAGAGATACTTGTGACAAGAAGAGTACTTAGTGCCATGTTCGAACCAGAAACCATTCAAAGGGAAAACATCTTTCATACAAGATGCACCATTGAATCTAAGGTATGTAGCTTGATCGTTGATGGTGGTTCATGTACTAATGTTGCTAGCAAGTATTTGGTTGATAAGCTAGGTCTCAAGACAACCACGCATCCAAGACCTTATAGATTGAAGTGGTTAAATGATGAAACTGAGCTAAAGATTGGTGAGCAAGTGGAAGTTTCTTTCAGCATAGGCCGATATGCTGACAAGGTAATTTGTGATGTGGTTCCTATGCAAGCTGGTCATCTTTTGCTTGGCAGGCCTTGGCAATTTGACAAGGAGACCATACATAATGGACGCACCAACTACTATAGTTTCACTCACAACAACCGCAAGCACAACCTAGCTCCTTTAACTCCACAACAAGTCTTTGACTTGCAAAAGGATATGATCAAAGGAAACAAGGTAAGTAAGACTAATCTCTATATTAGTCCATCTAAAGTTTTAAAATCTTTAGAGAACAAAACGCAGGTGCTACTAATGATCTTTAAGGAAGGTGTTTTGACAGATTATAAAGATCAAGAACTTCCACCAGAAGTTGTGCAACTACTTGAGAAGTTCCCTGATATCTTTCCAGAAGATATTCCTGCTGGTTTACCACCAATAAGAGGAATAGAACACCAGATTGATCTAGTACCAGGAGCTCCATTACCAAACCGACCAGCCTATAGAGTCAATCCGGAAGAAGCCAAAGAATTGGAGAGACAAGTGCAAGACTTGATGGACAAGGGATACATAAGAGAGAGTCTAAGCCCTTGTGCAGTTCCAGTTCTTCTAGTGCCAAAGAAAGATGGGACTTGGAGGATGTGTGTTGATTGCCGAGCTATAAACAACATCACCATCAAGTATAGACATCCAATCCCACGGCTAGATGACATGCTAGATGAACTCAGTGGTGCCACTATCTTCTCAAAGATAGATTTGAAGAGTGGTTATCACCAGGTAAGAATGAAAGAAGGAGATGAGTGGAAGACTGCTTTCAAGACCAAGAGAGGTCTCTATGAGTGGCTAGTCATGCCATTTGGTCTTACCAATGCTCCAAGCACTTTCATGCGCCTCATGAACCATGTTCTAAGGGAGTACATCTGTAAGTTTGTAGTTGTATACTTTGATGATATCTTAGTCTATAGCAACAGCTTAGAAGATCATCTTATTCATCTTGAAAAGGTTTTGGAAACCTTGCGCCAAGAGCATCTTTATGCTAATCTCAAGAAATGTACCTTTTGCACTGATCAACTAGTTTTCCTAGGCTTTGTTGTTAGTTCACAGGGTCTAAAAGTGGATGAAGAGAAGATCAAAGCAGTGCAAGAGTGGCCCACGCCAACTACAATAGGTCATGTGAGGAGTTTCCATGGTTTAGCAAGCTTCTATAGAAGATTTGTTAGAGACTTCAGTACCATAGCTGCCCCATTAACTTCAGTAATCAAGAAAGATGTGGCATTCAAATGGGGAAGTGACCAGGATGAGGCTTTTCAAAACCTCAAAGATAGTTTAACTAATGCTCCTGTTTTAGTCTTACCTGATTTTAACAAGACTTTTGAGATTGAATGTGATGCATCAGGAACAGGCATTGGAGCAGTATTAACTCAAGGAGGAAAGCCAGTAGCATTCTTCAGTGAGAAGTTACATGGAGCTACACTCAACTATCCTACCTATGACAAGGAGTTATATGCACTAGTGAGATCATTGGAGACTTGGCAACACTATCTGCTCTCTAAGGAGTTTGTGATCCACACTGACCACGAGACACTCAAGTACTTGAGAGGACAAACTACCTTGAAGAAGAGGCACGCAAGGTGGCTAGAGTTTGTGGAATCTTTTCCTTACATCATCAAGTACAAGAAGGGAAAGGAGAACATTGTAGCTGATGCCTTATCAAGAAGGCATGCGCTTATATCTTTGATGGAAGCCAAGGTAATGGGGTTTGAACACATCAAAGAGCAGTACCAAGAGGATCCAGACTTTGGAGACATCTACAAGCAATGCAAGCAAGCAGCATTTGGAACTTTCTATCAGCATGATGAGTTTCTATTTAAAGATAAGAGGTTGTGTATCCCACAAGGTTCCATGCGAGACTTGATCTTGAGAGAAGCACATGGTGGTGGACTTATGGGACACTTTGGGCGTGACAAAACCTTAAGTATAGTGGCAGAACACTTCTACTGGCCACACTTGAGAAGAGATGTTGAGAAGCTATGCGCAAGATGCATTGTTTGTCTCAAAGCTAAATCCAGGTTACATCCTCATGGTCTTTACATTCCTTTACCTATTCCTGACCTACCTTGGGTAGATATTTCCATGGATTTTGTTTTAGGATTGCCAAAGATCAGGAACAAGGACTCCATCTTTGTTGTGGTGGACAGGTTTTCTAAGATGGCTCATTTTATTCCTTGCAATAAGACTAATGATGCCACTCAAACTGCTGATTTATTCTTTAAAGAAGTGGTTAAGCTTCATGGTATTCCTAGAACTATTGTTTCTGACAGGGACACAAAGTTCTTGAGCCACTTTTGGAGGACCATTTGGAGGAAGTTGGGTACCAAGCTCTTGTTCTCTACCACTTGCCATCCTCAAACTGATGGACAAACTGAGGTTGTTAACCGCACTCTATCCACTCTCTTGAGAGCCACGGTTGGTAAGAACTTGAGGAATTGGCTTGATTGTTTACCTTTCATTGAATTTGCTTATAATAGAGTTCCTCATTCAGCTACTAAGCTTTCACCTTTTGAGATTGTGTATGGCTTTAAACCCATGACTCCTTTAGATCTCTCTCCTATCCTACCACAAAAGGATCAAATGGTGAGTACTGATGGTGAGACAAAAGCTGAGCTTATGAAGAAAATCCACCAGAAGGTTAAGGAGAACCTAGAGAAGCAAAATGAGAGGAACAAGAAGCAAGGTGATAAGGGAAGAAAGGAGGTGTCATTTGAACCAGGAGATTGGGTTTGGTTACATATGAGGTCCGAGAGGTTTCCAAAGCAAAGGAAGTCCAAGCTTTCACCAAGAGGAGATGGTCCATTCAAAGTCTTGAAGAAGATTAATGACAATGCTTACCAATTGGAGCTGCCGGTTGAGTTTAATGTTTCTTCTACTTTCAATGTGTCAGATTTATCTTACTTTCATGCAGACGAAACTGTTCTGAGGTCAGAACCTTCTCAAGAGGGAGAGAATGATGAGGACATAGAACCAGATATCAACATTCCAACACTTAGACAAGCTCCAAGAACAAGATCAGGAACTAGAGGTGTTGTTGCAAGCTTCAATGAAGCTATAGAAGTCCTTCTCATCAAAAGCAACATCAACTCTAAGCTAGAAGACATCACCACACGCATGGATCAACTCACTATATCCGGAAACAAGGATAATAAAGGAGAAGCTTATGATATGCAAGTTGGTCCAAGAGATGATGACATTATATGGTCCATTCTTCCTTGCAAGAGATTGGTTTCCTTATTTACCATCTCTCCACTTAAGTGAAACGGTGAGTATCAAGAGAAAGAGAACAGCCTTCAAACGACAACACTTCACATCATCAATTTGGCTCCTCTTTCCAACGGTCACAAGATCCATCCGCAAAGGTAAGTAAGGTAAGTCTATTTCATTATTCATATTACTTGATTTACCTTGCAGGTTTTAAGTCTTTCTTTAGTTTTATTTTGATTTGAGTCAAGGCATTGTTTAGCCTATTGCTTTCTTTAGGTCCTAAGATTGAGTCATGTAATAAATTTGCTTCAAGACCCCAAGAAGGGCATAGCTGCATTGGCGATTATATAAGCCCCTATAAGCAGTCTTGTATCATTCAACCTTTATGAAATATATGAGTCAGTTTGCCCTTTAGCAAATACAAGTCTTTTGAGAGTTTGTGAGAAGCAATCTTGAGAGCAATATTGTGATTTATCAAACTCCCATCCATAGAGTTTGTGGTTTCACCTCGATCCATCTTGATTGTGAGAAGCAATCATATTCATTCCATCAGTTCATCACTTTGTTCTTGTGGGGTTGTTTATTCGAACAAACCACTTGAATCCATCATCCATCCTCACTCCATCTCTCATCCATAGATCCATCAAGTTGGTTATACGACCAAGTGGTGAATCCCATCCTCCATTGTTGTTTCCTAAGTTTCTATTCAACCGGATCCATCCATCTATTCATCAACAACACTAGAACTCTCTATCTCAAACCATCTCTCATCAAACCGGTTCTTGGATTCACTCTTCTATCCCACCAGTTTGAGAAGGCTCCCCTTGGTGCCTATATCACTTTGATATCAAAGACAGATTTGAGAAACTCCTTAGTCTCCTTGATACCTGTTTTATCAGAACCAGTGATGATAATATCATCAACATATACAAGAATTACAATGATACCTGAGGGGGTAACCAATGTAAAAAGAGTATGATCAAGTTCTGACTTCCTGAACCCTCTCCCATTCAAGGTTGTGCTCAGCTTGTGGTACCAAGCTCTAGGAGATTGTTTGAGACCATAGATAGCTTTCTTCAATCTCAAAACATTTCCCTTCTTCACTAGATGCTCAAGACCAGGTGGTGGCAACATATACACTTCATCTTCAAGTTCTCCTTGTAGAAAAGCATTCTTCACATCCATTTGCCATAGATCCCACTCTAGATTTACTGCCAAAGAGAGAACCACTCGGATTGTATGGAGTTTAGCCACTGGAGCAAATGTATCAATGTAATCTTCTCCATAGGTCTGAGTAAATCCTCTTGCCACCAATCTTGTCTTGCGCCTGTCTATCTTTCCATTTGGAAGATACTTGATAGTGAAGATCCATTTACTTGAAACAGCTCTCTTCCCTTTAGGTAAGGAACTCTCATACCATGTGTCATTCTTGATCATTGCATCAGCCTCGGCATTGACTGAGTCTCTCCATTCTTGGATCAGCATAGCTTCCTCAAAGCTTCTTGGTACATAGCTCTCATCCAAGCTTACTTGAAATGCACAATGTTCTTCCGGGAAGTGAGCAAAAGAACACACAGCTTGGGAAGGATGCTCCACAGCTTGGGCATTGTAGTACACTCTCGTGTTTACCCAGTTGGAAGCATCCCTCTTAACTCGTGTACTCCTTCTCAAGATTGGTTCTGGTTCCTGCTCTTGCAATGGTACTTGATCTCCATGTTGATCTCCATGCTGAGGTGAACTCTCTTGTGTATCTCCACTCCCTTCAAGCTGACTTTCTTCAGCTCCACCATGTTGATCACTCGGCTCCACACCTTGATCATGAGAACCAGAGCTTTCCTCTCCACTTGAGCTCTCTCTGGTTTCACTTGCTGAACTCTCTCTGGTTTCATTCCCCCCCACATGATCAAGGTGGGGACTATGTTGACTCGGACCAGGCACTCCCTGCTCTCTTGATGCTGATCCCATATTCTGATCCTGGGTCATGTTGATTCCAAGACCCTCCAAGATGGTTCTCAATGTAGAAGCTCTATCCGAGGTAAGATCCTTCAAGTCTTCCTGATTCTGCTCCTCATAGTAACCTCTTTCTTCTATGAACTTGACTTCTCTTGATACTAACACTCTTCTTGTGTCAGAATCATAACACTTGTACCCCTTTTGACTTGAGGAATACCCAATAAACATAGCCTTCACACTCCTAGCTTCAAGTTTGTTTCTCATCTCTCCGGGCACCATCACATAACAAAGGCAACCAAACACTCTCATATGCTCCAAAGAGGGTTTGTACTTGTTCAATACCTCAAAAGGAGCTTTCCCTTGCAGCACCAAAGTAGGGGTTCGGTTGATCAAGTAACAAGCAGTAGTCACAGCATCACTCCAGAACTTCTTAGGAACTCTAGACTGAAGCATCATTGTTCTTGCTACCTCCATGAGATGTCTATTCTTCCTCTCAGCAACTCCATTTTGCTGTGGAGTGTATGGACAACTCGTTTGATGCAAGATCCCATGCTGTGCTAGATGTTGCTTGAATGCATTGCTAGTGTACTCTCCTCCATTATCAGACCTGAAAATCTTTATCTTGGCATGATATTGGTTAGTTACATAAGCTTGAAAATTTTTAAATGCATCAAGAACCCTATCTTTGGTTGGAATGAGTGTTAGCCAGGTGTATTTGGATTTTTCATCAATGAAAGTGACATAATACTTATAATTATCTCTAGACAAGCAAGGAGAGGTCCAAACATCAGAGTGAATAAGATCAAAGCAGTTCTCATAAACAGTAGAAGAGTTTGAAAACACAGTTTTACAATGCTTGCCCAAAATACAAGCTTCACAATCATTATTCTCAAAAGAAACACCTGGCAACATCAGTTTAAAAGCCTTATTATGAGGGTGTCCTAGTCTAGAATGCCACAATGCATTTTTACTCAAACTAGAAGTGGGAAAAGAGGTAAACGAGCAGCTAAAATTGGAAACAGGAGCAAGATCTTCAAGCAAATACAAATCACCCTTGGTCACTCCTTTTCCAATCAACTTGCTGCTTTTAATATCCTGAAACTTCACATCATCAGGGCTAAAGATCACATTGCATTGTAAATCAGTAGCACATCTCTTGACAGATAATAAATTTGAAGTGAAATCAGGCATATAAAGAGCTTTAGACTCTTTATCAAACAGCTTAAGACTTCCTATTCCTTTAATAGGAATCCTATCACCATTTGCTATCATCACATGACCACTATATGGGAGAATGTCCTTGATCAACTTAGTATCACTAATCATATGATGAGATGCACCAGAATCAACTATCAAGGGCTTAGCAGCATGAGAACTGGCAATAAGAGCAAGGATACTAGATGGTTTCAATGCATGATCAGTCTTAGCAATACTAGCAAACTTAGGATGATTATGCATTTCTTTTACACTCGGATGCATCCTATCAATGCTCATGATCTCCATAGGAGATTCTATCAACCTAGCACCAAAAGAGTACTCAAGAGTGTTACCAAAGTTACCATGATCCTTGAAGAGCTTTATGAGAGCATCAAGGTCAGATTTCTTGAGGTACTCTTGCTCATTGTTATTGTGGATGATAGGAGTGCCCGAGTAAGCCACTAGAGACTTGCCATTACCACTGTCTCGCCCCTCCATCATCTCATGGTTCTTGCTAGTACTTGCTGCACTTGGTCCACCACTTGAACCATCCGACATGTTTGCCCTTTCTCTTGCCTCGCGATCCTTCAAGAACTTGGCTGGCTTCATGTGTGGATGGAGAATCCAACACTGACTCTTCTTATGGCCTTGCTTCTTGCAGTGGTCACAGGTTCCATTGAACTTCCTCTCCTCATACTTTCCATGCGCAGCTTTGTTTGCTTGAGCAGCTTCTCCTAGCTCTCCTTGTGTGGCTTGATTTGCCAATGATAGCTCATTCTTCTTGCTGAACAGCCCTATGGAACCTTGTTCCTTTTGAATCCGAGCACACACTTCTTCAAGATCCGGGAGGTTATCTTCTCTTAACAACTTCATCACCAAGCCATTGTAGACCGGGTTCAATGTAAGTAGCAATCCAAAGACTTTGTCTTGCTCCCTTCTTTTGTTTAGCTCATCAGCATCAGTTGTGCTCGGCCTCAGCATCTCTAGTTCAGACCATAGTGATCTAAACCTCCCCAAGTGCTTAGTGAACTCCATGTCTTCTTGAACCAAGTGATTGATGGCATGCTTTACCTCAAACACTCGGCTAAGGTTTGATGTATTGCCATACACCTTCTTGAGAGTGTCCCACAACTCCTTAGCTGTCTCACAATAGCTGTAAGCTTCTAGTATGGGTGGATCGAGTGATGCGTGTAGCACAGACATCACCAACATGTCTTCTTGTTCCCATTTCTCCATGGCTTCATCCGGAGCTTCTTCTCCATCTTCTCCTTGTGTGATAAGCTTTGGCTTTGGAGCTACTCCTGGTATGATATGCTTCCAAAGTCCCTTACACCCAACAGTGGTTCTCACCATCCGAGACCACACCAAATAGTTTGTTCCCTTGAAACAAACCGCAATCTTCATGTTGTTGTTGTTCATCCCACTCTCCATGTCGCAAGATGAACCCTTTTGTCTTGTATCTTCCTTGAACTTGTGTTGTAGATCTTGAAACCGCTTCTCACGAACCAGACTTGAATCCACAACCTTCTACTAAGCTTTCCCGAACCAAACTTGTGCAAAGAAACTCCTCACACCACAAAGAAACAAACTTGAGCTCAAACCCGACTTGATCTTCAAACTTCAAGAACACTTCTCTTTGGATCTTCACAAGGAATCACCAAAGAGTCCAAACGAACCCAGATCCTTTCAACCTGGCTCTGATACCATATTATTTTGTATAATCTGAGTGTTAATGAAGATTAAAGAAGGTTGAAAAGAGATTAAGAGACTAAAGTATCAAGAAGAGTTCTCAGATTTAATAGTGAATAGTGAATAAGTCTAGAGAGAAATGAGACTAACTTGCTTAACATTAATCAGAGAGTGTTTACAATATATATAGAGAGAACTAATGAGGGTTTGCGACAAGGTAAGGTGGTCTAAACACTATTCAAAGCATGTAGAGTCAAGAGAAGGAGGAGCGCCTGGTTTGAATACTTGGACCACATTGCACACACGCTTGATGCCAAAGGTATCTTGACCAGATACCTTTGCCTTTACAGCCTGTCATGGCGCGCCTTCTCTTCCTCCAAACGGTCACAAGGTTTGTGATCCAAACCTTAGCTGCGCATCCTAACCTTCCACACCACTTGGTGTCTTTGCTTCACTTCACTTCTTCTTACTTAGTTACCATTGTCACTGTGGTAACTCTTGTAATAGTGAATAGTGAGTATTCACTATTCACTATCTACTATTTCCCAAATAGTGTAGAAACCTCATCTCTTACTTAGCCTCATCTTCTCTTGCTTAAGCCTCTCATCTCAACAGATCTGAGTTGTCAGGTTGTATTCAGACCAGATGAAGTTGAGTTTCAAGATTTAAAGACAGGGCAGGTTATTGGTAAAGGCCACAGCCATCAGGAGTTGTATCATCTCCAAAAGACTCAACTAGCTGAATCCTCTTCATGTTGCTTGGTCAGTACATCTGCTGGGGTTGAGAGCACTATATGGCATGCTAGATTGGGGCATCCGCACACTAGAGCATTCAATCTGATGCTTCCTGGAGTTGTGTTTAAAAATGATGAGTGTGAAGCATGCATCTTGGGGAAGCATTGCAAGACAGTATTCCCAAGGTCCAACACGATTTATGAGAAGTGTTTTGACCTGGTTCACTCAGATGTGTGGACTGCACCTTGTATGTCCAGAGAGAATCACAAGTACTTTGTTACCTTCATTGATGAGAAGTCCAAGTACACTTGGGTAACACTGATCCAGTCTAAGGACAGAGTCTTGGAAGCTTTCAAGAATTATCATTCTCATGTCACCAACCACTTCAGTGCTAAGGTGAAGATTCTCAGGTCAGATAATGGTGGAGAGTACACAAGTGGAGCTTTCAAGCAATTTTTATCTCAACAAGGGATTATCCATCAGACCAGCTGTCCTTATACTCCTCAGCAAAATGGAGTTGCTGAGAGGAAGAACAGGCACCTTATGGAGGTGGCTAGATCAATGATGTTCCACATGAGTGTTCCAAAGCGGTTCTGGAGTGATGCTGTGGTTTCTGCTTGTCACCTGATCAACAGAACCCCAACTAGAGTTCTCAATGACATCTCTCCCTATGAAGTTCTCAACAAGAGCAAACCATCTCTGGATCACATGCGGGTGTTTGGATGTATATGCTTTGTGTTGGTACCAGGAGGGCAGAGGAACAAGCTTGATGCAAGAAGCACAAAGGCAGTGTTCATTGGGTATTCTCCTCACCAGAAAGGCTACAAGTGTTATGTACCAGAGACCAGGAGGGTCTTAATCTCACGAGATGTCAAGTTCATGGAGTCTAGGAGTTACTATGATGGGAAGAATTGGGAAGATTTGGAGAATCTATCCCAACCTACTTCAGATAGAGCTGATAGCCTCAGAAGAGTAATGGAGAGTCTTGGCATCAGTGTACCTATTAAAAGGATACCTGAAGTACAAGAGACAGTACCAGTGCAACCAGGATTAGTAAGTGATAATGGGGACACAGAAATCACTCACCTTGATCCTGAGGGGGACAATCAAGCCGAACAACATCAAGAGGATGTTTCAGCAAGTCATGATCAAGCTGAGCATCATGCGCAAGAGGAGCAAGATCACAGTACTCAAGAGGAGACAGTGGTGAGCTCAAGCCAGCAGAATGGTGGATCAGTGATACCTGAAGAAGGTACAACCCAACCAGAGCTAAGAAGAAGCTCTAGGATTAAACAACCAGCATCAAACTGGAAGAACAACCGGGTCTACTTCAACTCTCAAGCTGTAGCACATCCTATACAAGCAGTGTGCTCTCTAGCTCAATATCCTCAAGAGCATGTGGTGTTTATTGGGGAGTTGGATCAAGAGTACATCCCAAGGTCCTATGAAGAAGCTATGGAACTTGCTGAATGGAGAGAATCAGTGGGCAGTGAGACTAGTGCCATGATCATCAATGATACATGGTATGAAGCAGAGCTACCCAAAGGCAAGAGGGCAGTAACAAGCAGATGGATCTTTACAATCAAATACAATGCTGATGGTACAGTAGAGAGGCGTAAGACAAGGTTGGTAGCAAGAGGCTTCACTCAGACCTATGGAGAGGATTATCTAGACACGTTTGCACCAGTAGCCAAGCTGCACACCATAAGGATAGTCCTATCCTTAGCAGTAAATCTAGAGTGGGATCTATGGCAGATGGATGTGAAGAATGCCTTCTTACAAGGTGAGCTGGAGGATGAAGTATACATGAAACCACCACCCGGTTTGGAGCATCTAGTAAAGCCTGGAAATGTCCTTAGACTGAAGAAAGCCATCTATGGACTGAAGCAATCACCTAGAGCCTGGTATCACAAACTAAGCACCACGCTCAATGGAAGAGGTTTTGTGAAATCTCAGGCTGATCACACATTGTTCACACTGACCAGCAAGAAGGGAATCATTGTGATCTTGGTGTATGTGGATGATATCATCATCACTGGCAGTGATAAAGAGGGCATACTTGCAACTAAGGCATATCTCAAGTCATCTTTTGATATCAAGGATTTGGGAGAGCTCAAATACTTCCTAGGCATTGAGATATGTAGATCCAAGGAAGGACTATTTCTATCTCAAAGAAAGTATGCATTGGATCTGCTAAAAGAGGCTGGTGATCTAGGAGGAAGAGCTGCAAAGACACCACTTGAAGATGGGTACAAAGTGATGCGTGAGGGGGAGATTGATAATCAACCATACACTGATGTCAAACACTATAGAAGAATGGTTGGAAAGCTCATTTACCTCACCATAACCAGACCAGACGTGTGTTTTGCAGTCAACCAAGTAAGCCAACACATGCAAGCTCCAAAGATGCACCATTGGAATATGGTAGAGAGGATACTAAGGTACCTAAGAGAGGCACCAGGACAAGGAGTATGGATGGGATGCAACAAGAATACTGAGATAGTAGGATATTGTGATGCTGATTGGGCAGGAGACAGAGTTGATAGGAGATCAACCACTGGATATTGCACTTTTATTGGAGGAAATTTGGTGACTTGGAAGAGCAAGAAGCAGAAGGTGGTGTCTTGCTCTAGTGCTGAAGCTGAATATAGAGCTATGAGGAAGCTCACAAGCGAGTTGATCTGGATCAAGGGTTTGCTCAAAGACTTGGGAATTGAAGCTACAACTCCAATCACTATGCACTGTGATAACCAGGCGGCTATACACATTGCTAGCAACTCAGTGTTCCATGAAAGAACAAAACACATTGAGGTGGATTGCCATAAGGTGAGGCAAGCTGTTGAACAGAAGGTCATACTCCCATGTTACACCAGAAGTGAAGACCAGTTGGCTGATATCTTCACCAAGGCTGCAAGTGCAAAGGTTTGCGAGTTCATACATTCAAAACTTGGACTCGTGGATCTTTCATCTCAGTGATCCCCTTTCCATGAAGTGTTCTACTCTTTCCTTGATATGTTTTTGTCCCACTGGGTTTTGCATATCAAGGTTTTAATGAGGGAATGCTTCATGGTCTTCCAAGCTTGACTTGTTCCACATGGTCAAGCTTGAGGGGGAGTGTTGAGATGAAGCAATAAGAAGCAGTAAGAATAAGGATGTGAAGGTTACATAGTGAGAGGCAACAAAGGAAACTGAGAAGCAGTGAGCAAGGAGTTCCATACAACCTAGATTGCCTTGCAAGAAAAGTAAGCTTGGTGGCGAGTTTATGGGATCACAAGAGACTAAGGAAACTCGCTAAGGCATTGGAAGAGGCTGATCACGTGAAGAGCTAAGGATTCAAGTGGTTCCAGCCGTTAGGTGCTGTCACTATCACACTGCCACTCCTGCTCCACACCAGTTGGACTCTTCCTCATTGTTTATTGTTGTTTCTCTGTCTCACTATTTTAGTAGTTTCCTGAGATATTTTATCAGCCTATATATGTAACCATGTGTGACAACTATCAATCTATGAAATCACTTTCTCTCTTTGTCTCTCTTTAATCTCGTTTCTCTCTCTCTCTCTCTCTCTCTCTCTCTCTTTTGTTCATCAGTGTTCTTCACACACTTATATCTCTTTGATTCTCATAATCTATCAATTCTCACAGAGAATAACCAGGAAGTTCAATAAATCTCATAGGAGTTGTGAGTAAGAAGATATCCAACTTTCTATCCAGATGATTCCAGATTAGCCTGTTCGGACATATGGCAATATCTTCATGATTCTTATCAAACCAGGATGAACCAATATCTAAGAAGCTTTATTTGGAACCACTAATCAGTGGAGAATAACCAGGAAGTTGAATAAATCTCATAAGTGTTGTGAGTAAGAAGATATCCCACCTTCTATCCAGATGATTCCAGATTAGCCTGTTCGGACATATGCCATTATCTTCATGATTCTTATCAAACCAGGATGAACCACGATCTAAGAAGCTTTATTTGGAACCACTAATCAGTGGAGAATAACCAGGAAGTTGAATAAATCTCATAGGAGTTGTGAGTAAGAAGATATCCCACTTTCTATCCAGATGATTCCAGATTAGCCTGTTCGGACATATGGCAATATCTTCATGATTCTTATCAAACCAGGATGAACCACGATCTAAGAAGCTTTATTTGGAACCACTAATCAGTGGAGAATAACCAGGAAGTTGAATAAATCTCATAGGAGTTGTGAGTAAGAAGATATCCCACTTTCTATCCAGATGATTCCAGATTAGCCTGTTCGGACATATGGCAATATCTTCATGATTCTTATCAAACCAGGATGAACCACGATCTAAGAAGCTTTATTTGGAACCACTAATCAGTGGAGAATAACCAGGAAGTTGAATAAATCTCATAAGTGTTGTGAGCAAGAAGATATCCCACCTTCTATCCAGATGATTCCAGATTAGCCTGTTCGGACATATGCCATTATCTTCATGATTCTTATCAAACCAGGATGAACCACGATCTAAGAAGCTTTATTTGGAACCACTAATCAGTGGAGAATAACCAGGAAGTTGAATAAATCTCATAAGTGTTGTGAGCAAGAAGATATCCCACCTTTCTATCCAGATGATTCCAGATTAGCCTGTTCGGACATATGCCATTATCTTCATGATTCTTATCAAACCAGGATGAACCACGATCTAAGAAGCTTTATTTGGAACCACTAATCAGTGGAGAATAACCAGGAAGTTGAATAAATCTCATAAGTGTTGTGAGCAAGAAGATATCCCACTTCTATCCAGATGATTCCAGATTAGCCTGTTCGGACATATGTCAATATCTTCATGATTCTTATCAAACCAGGATGAACCAATATCTAAGAAGCTTTATTGGGAACCACTAATCAGTGGAGAATAACCAGGAAGTTGAATAAATCTCATAGGAGTTGTGAGTAAGAAGATATCCCACTTTCTATCCAGATGATTCCAGATTAGCCTGTTCGGACATATGGCAATATCTTCATGATTCTTATCAAACCAGGATGAACCACGATCTAAGAAGCTTTATTTGGAACCACTAATCAGTGGAGAATAACCAGGAAGTTGAATAAATCTCATAAGTGTTGTGAGTAAGAAGATATCCCACCTTCTATCCAGATGATTCCAGATTAGCCTGTTCGGACATATGCCATTATCTTCATGATTCTTATCAAACCAGGATGAACCACGATCTAAGAAGCTTTATTTGGAACCACTAATCAGTGGAGAATAACCAGGAAGTTGAATAAATCTCATAGGAGTTGTGAGTAAGAAGATATCCCACTTTCTATCCAGATGATTCCAGATTAGCCTGTTCGGACATATGGCAATATCTTCATGATTCTTATCAAACCAGGATGAACCACGATCTAAGAAGCTTTATTGGGAACCACTAATCAGTGGAGAATAACCAGGAAGTTGAATAAATCTCATAGGAGTTGTGATTAATAAGATATCCCACTTTCTATCCAGATGATTCCAGATTAGCCTGTTCGGACATATGGCAATATCTTCATGATTCTTATCAAACCAGGATGAACCACGATCTAAGAAGCTTTATTTGGAACCACTAATCAGTGGAGAATAACCAGGAAGTTGAATAAATCTCATAAGTGTTGTGAGTAAGAAGATATCCCACCTTCTATCCAGATGATTCCAGATTAGCCTGTTCGGACATATGCCATTATCTTCATGATTCTTATCAAACCAGGATGAACCACGATCTAAGAAGCTTTATTTGGAACCACTAATCAGTGGAGAATAACCAGGAAGTTGAATAAATCTCATAGGAGTTGTGAGTAAGAAGATATCCCACTTTCTATCCAGATGATTCCAGATTAGCCTTTTCGGACATATGGCAATATCTTCATGATTCTTATCAAACCAGGATGAACCACGATCTAAGAAGCTTTATTTGGAACCACTAATCAGTGGAGAATAACCAGGAAGTTGAATAAATCTCATAGGAGTTGTGAGTAAGAAGATATCCCACTTTCTATCCAGATGATTCCAGATTAGCCTGTTCGGACATATGGCAATATCTTCATGATTCTTATCAAACCAGGATGAACCACGATCTAAGAAGCTTTATTTGGAACCACTAATCAGTGGAGAATAACCAGGAAGTTGAATAAATCTCATAGGAGTTGTGAGTAAGAAGATATCCCACTTTCTATCCAGATGATTCCAGATTAGCCTGTTCGGACATATGGCAATAGCTTCATGATTCTTATCAAACCAGGATTGTTGACATGAAGCAATAAAAGGCACCAAGTATGAAGAAAGTATTAGAAGTGTAAGAGAAGAGAAGAGAACAAGTGTATGCGCATTCAAGTGAATCAGCTGAGTTACCTTGGTGCACACTCCTATCCGTACAACCTAAAGGAGTTAGTGTGACTTGCAAGGCAAGAGAAAGGAAGAGTGATCTTTCAATGTAGCAAGGAAGAGCATCTCGCCAAGGCTGAAGTAGTTTGAATATATTGGCAAAGGCAAATCACATGTGGGAAGAGAGCTGTTGCCTTTGCAACCGTTAGGTCAGGTCACTTTCAACCTGCTCCAACGCAGCTGGGACAGATTTGGACTCATACACATTGTTTAATCTTATTTCAGATCTTTTACTTGTTTAATATTTTTCCTAGGATAGCTTGCTGCCTATTTATGTAATGTATCTTGCAAACAAATGAATCAAGGAAATATGGATTCCTCTTATCTCTTTCTCTCTTAATACTCGCAATATCTCTCTCTCTCTTATCTCTCTCTCTCGGTTTAATACTAATCACACTCTCTTGTTCTTAATTCTCATCACAAACCCCTTTAATCTTCATAAAATCTCATGGTATCAGAGCAACAAAGCTCTTGAAACCAAATCTCACTTCCGCAAACACTCTGTTCTTGTTTTAAATTCTTTCCTTTAAACTTTCTCTCTCCTGTTCTTGAAGAGTTCTTGGCGATTTTGAAAGAAGAATGGAAGAAAACAACAACAACAACAAACATCTCAACATACCTGTGACCTTGAAAGGGGTTAATTACCTCTTCTGGGCAAGGATGGTGAAGAGAGCCCTTGGAGGAAGAGGTTTATGGAAGTATGCTACAACAGAAGCTGCTCCAAAACAAATCACTCAAGGAGAAGATGGAAAAGAGGTAGTGGTGGTAGCTGATGAAGAAAAATGGAGTCAAGAAGACCTCATGGTGCTCTCAGCTCTCCTCAGCTCTCTTGAACCAGCAATAATGGAGTCTTACTCATACTGTGAGACTACCAAGCAGCTGTGGGATACTCTCTACAAGGTCTATGGAAATGTCTCCAACCTAACTAGAGTATTTGAAGTAAAAAGAGCCATTGGCGCCCTTAACCAAGGAGATGGAGAGTTTCAACCTCACTTTGGCAAGTTCAGGTCTCTTTGGGCAGAGATGGAGATACTAAGGCCACACACAACTGATCCTACCACTCTCTTAACCAGGCGTGAAGAGGATAAAGTGTTTGGGCTACTACTCACTCTCAGCCCATCTTATGGTAGCTTGATTAAGCACATCTTGAGATCTGACAAGCTCCCTGACCTGGATGAAGTATGTGCTCAAATCCAGAAGGAGGAAGGATCAGTGGGCTTGTTTGGTAACAAAGGAGACCTAAACATGGCACACCAGGCTGAAGAAGCTGTGGCTAACAAGGCATACAAGCAAGAGGAGAAGAAAGCCTTGATCTGTGACCATTGCAAGAAGAGAGGTCACCTAAAGGACAAGTGCTGGCTTCTCCATCCCCACTTAAAGCCAAACAAGTTCAGAGAGACTCGCCCCCAGCATCAGGATGCAAGAGCCAATCTCTCAACTGATGGAGCAGAGCCAACCACACCACACCCTATGGGAGCAAGCAGCAGTGGCGTGGGGAGTGCCATGACCTCTGCATCAGTGTATGCTACACCAAGGGCCAATCTAGATGAGATCATCACAAAGTCTGACTTAAGTGCTTTCATCAAGGCCTTAAAAGAATCTGGTATACCTAAAACTCTTGGTACTTCTCTTAGTGCATATCACACTGTTGGTAGTTCTATGAGTGTTTTTAAAACTGCTAAACCTCTGATTATTGATTCTGGTGCATCACACCATATGATTAGTGATTTAAGCTTGATTAAAAACATTGAACCTGCCTTAGGAAATGTGATGATAGCCAATGGAGATAAAATTCCAATAGAAGGAGTTGGTGATCTCAAACTGTTTGACAAAGTGTCTAAAGCTTTTTATATGCCCACATTTGCATCTAACTTGCTGTCGGTTAAAAGAGTGACTAATGATTTGAATTGTCAAGTTACTTTCAGGCCTAACAGTGTGTATTTTCAGGATATTGATTCTAGTAAGTTGCTTGGCAAAGGTGTTACCAAGGGAGACTTGTACTTGCTTGAGGACACAAGACCAGCTTCTGATTTATCTTGCTATTTTAATTCTGTTTCTGAATTCCCTAAAGATGTAATATGGCATGCTAGATTAGGACATCCTCATTCTCATGCTTTGAACATCCTGTTGCCTAGTATTTCTTTTAAAAGTGATTGTGAGGCTTGTATATTAGGAAAACATTGTAGAAATGTGTTTCCTAAATCAATGACCATCTATGATAATTGCTTTGATTTAATCCATTCTGATGTATGGACTGCCCCATGTGCATCTAGAGAACAGCATAAGTACTTTGTGACTTTTATAGATGAAAAGTCTAAGTACACTTGGATCACTTTGCTGCAATCAAAAGATAGGGTGCTAGAAGCCTTTAAAAATTTTCAGAATTATGTCACTAACCATTTCAATGTTAAGATTAAGATTCTTAGATCAGATAATGGTGGTGAATACACTAGCACAGCCTTCAAACAACACTTAGCTTCACACGGAATCATACACCAAACCAGCTGTCCTTACACACCTCAACAAAATGGTGTGGCAGAAAGAAAGAATAGACACTTGATGGAAGTGGCCAGGAGCATGATGTTTCACTCCAATGTGCCTAAGAGGTTTTGGGGAGATGCAGTGGTTACTGCTGCTTATCTTATCAACCGCACGCCAACAAGAGTTCTTCACAATGCCACGCCATATGAGGTATTGAACAGAACTAAGTCATCCATAGATCACTTGCGTGTGTTTGGGTGTGTGTGTTTTGTTTTGATTCCAGGAGAGCTTAGAAACAAGCTGGAGGCCAAGAGTAGAAAGGCAATGTTCATTGGGTATTCAACTCACCAGAAGGGTTACAAATGTTATGTACCAGAGACTAGAAGAGTTTGGTATCAAGGGATGTTAAGTTCATGGAATCAACAGGCTACTATGATGAAAAGAGTTGGGATGAACTCAAGGATCTTTCTCAATCAGCCACTGATAGAGCTAACAACCTGAGAATCATTATGGAGAGACTTGGCATCAGTCTACCAAAGGAACCAGAAAAGGTCAGGGAGACCTCCACTCGGGCTGCTGAAGAAGTAGTAGAAGAAGTTGGAGTATCTCATCATGATAATGAAGGGGGCCATGGAGATGATCAATCTGCGCAAGCTCAGCCTGAAGAGAACTCAGGAGTATCTCATGATCAAGAAGAGATGGAATCACAACCACAAGCAGGCACTGAAACTCATGAGGAACCAAGTGACAACAATCAAGCTGATCAGATACAAACCTTGAGAAGGAGTACAAGGAACAGGAGGCCAGCCTCAGATTGGATCAACACAAGGGTTTACTTCAATGCTAAAGCTGTGGCACATCCCATTAGTGCAGTATGCTCACTAGCTCACTACCCAGCAGAGCATCAAGCCTTCATCACTGAATTGGATCAAGAATGGATTCCAAAGACATATGAGGAAGCTATGCAAGATGAGGAGTGGGGAGTGATGAGGACATAGAACCAAACATCAACATCCCCACACTTAGACAAGCTCCAAGGACAAGATCAGGAACTAGAGGTGTTACTGCCAGCTTTAACAAAGCCATAGAAGTTCTTCTCATCAAGAGCAACATCAACACCAAGCTAGAAGCCATCACAAACCGCATGGATCAGTTCACTATAACCAAAGACAAAGCAAATAAAGAAGAAGCTTATGTTATACAAGTTGGTCCAAGAGGAGATGATAACATATGGTCCATTCTTCCTTGCAAGGAAATGGTTTCCTTATTTACCATCTCCCCTAAGTGATACGGTGAGTTTTGAAGAAGGAAGAGCAAAGCCTCAAACGACAACACTTTGAACAAGATCAAGTTTGGCTCCTCTCCAACGGCTACTTCTTTCAAACCCATTCCGCATCAAAGGTAAGTATGGTAAGTTCATTTACATTTTATTTATATCCTATGGTTATCATGCAGGGTCTTGTTTGCATTTTATTTCATTTCTTTGAGTCAGGCATTGTTTAGCCTATGCTTTCTTAGGTCCAAGTATCGAGTCTTTGTATTGCTTTGTTTCAAGACCCCTAGAAGGGCACAACTGCATTGGCGAGTATATAAGCCCCTATAAGCAGTCATGTATCTTTAACTTTGATGAAATATATGAGTCAGTTTGCCCCTAGCAACTAAACCTAAGTCTTTGAGAGTTTGTGAGAAGCAGCCTCCAAGCAAATCGTGATTTATCAAACTCCTCTCCATAGAGTTTGTGGTTTCACTTCGATCCATCTCTTTGATTGTGTGATTCAATCAATCTTCATTCCATCAACCCATCTCTATATCATTGTTGAGTTGTTTATACGAGCAAGCAACAAAGATCCATCCTTCACCCACACGCCATCTCTCATCCCTTGAAGTATCAAGTTGGTTATACGACCAAGTGGTGCTTTCCATCCCCCATTGGTGTCCTCACGAGTCTCTCACCAACCGGATCCATCTCACAAATCATCATCACTATCAGATCATTCCATCTTAAGCCATCTCATCACCAACCGGTTCATTGATTCACTCTCCCATCCAACCAGCTTGAGCAAGGCCCTCTTTGTGCCTATATCATTTTGGTATCAGAGCTTAAACGCTCCAAATCAGGTTGTTTCTTTTCCTCTTAGCTAGATCGTTTAGTTTTATAAAAGAAAACCCATAAAAATTTGTTCTTTGCTTTTGTTTTGATTTTCGCCATTGTTAAGTTCTTAGCTTGTTTTTGTTTCATAAAAATCAAAAAGAAAAGAAAAAGTTGCTTCGTTTTATTGTTTGATCCGAAATCTCAAGAAAAACCAAAAAGATTTCTGTTTTATTTGCTTGCAATCTCTAGTTTCCTTTTCTAGTTATTTCGCATATCACATTTCCCCTAATAGAACCAAGCACTTGCATTCCGAGATATCTATACTATTGCATATTTCTTGCTATTCTATAGTTTTGCATCGGTCCATTTGCACCATATTGTCTTTGCACCAGTCTTATTGTTTCTTTGATATCTTTCACTTGATCTTTGAAATTCTTTTCAGGTTAAGACATGGGAGACACTAGCTCAACTTCAGCTGATACCGCAACTACTATGGCTCAACTCCTAGTTGCAATGCAATCCATCAGTGAAAGGATGACTCGCCTAGAGCAAGGGCAACAAGCTCGAGCCAACCAACCGGTTCAAGGAGCAAACAACAATCCTCAAGACCAGCAACCACAACAACAGCAACAACAACAACAACAACAACAACAAGACAACCCCCGAGCTGAGGATGATTCGGATAGTGACATGCCGAGTCTGGAAGAAGAAGAACAAAGACCCCCTCCTAGAAGAAATGCTAGAGATAGAGGAAGAAACCGAGGAAGAGGTCATGATCAAGAGCATGATCAATGGCAAGGAGGCAAGGACTTGAAGCTCACGCCACCAACCTTTGCTTGAAAGGTTAATCCTGATGCCTACATTGATTGGGAGACACGCATGGAGTACATCTTTGACTACTACCATTACTCCGAGCTAAGGAAGGTCTCTCTAGCTGCTGCTCAGCTCACTGAAACCGCCTTGACATGGTGGGATCGAGAACTATCCGAGAGGAGAAGACTAAGGCGTGCACCCATTGCTCTTTGGGATGACATGAGAGCTATGCTGAGGAGGAGATACGTGCCAAGTTACTACTACCGTGACTTGCAAAAGAGATTCAGGAAGCTCACTCAAGGATCCAAGTCAGTTGAGGAGTACTATGAGGAATTTGATGCTATGAGGAACCGCCTAGAAGTTCAAGATTCTGAGGAAACCTTGATGGCACAATTCTTGGATGGTCTTCAAGATAGGATAACAAGAAAGGTGGAAAGACAAAACTATGAGCACTTCCATGATCTAATCCACTTTGCTATCCAAGCAGAGCAACACATCAAGCGCAAAACCGCAGCTACAAGTAGGAGTAAGAACACTTGGACTCCACCAGCTCAGAGAAATGACAAGGGCAAGTCCATTGAGGTTGAGAGCCGGTTCAAGAAGAACTCCACTGCTGATACATCTAAGGGCAACAAGGCTGATCAAAGCAAGCCTAGTGCACCTAGAAACCTGATATGATCATGGACCAGTCAAGCAAAGAAGATAAGGAGATCATGGAGGAACCAGCTGATGAAGATGCTCTCACCATGCCTAAGGGTCCCATGACTCGAGCCAGAAGCAAGCAACTCAAAGAAGCCATTGGAGGCTTACTTAAGACATCCATGAAGCAAGAAGAAAGTCTTGGAGGAAGCTTGATCAACCAAGATGCACTTACTACCATTCAAGCCATCTCAGCTCCAAGATAGACATCAAGTGAGCAAGTAACATATGTGTGCTCTTTTTCCCTATCTTTGGTTTTGTCCCACTGGGTTTTCCAAAGATAGGTTTTTAACGAGGCCATATGTTGCTTCCATATCACTCACTTGATGATCTCGGTTCAAGACTATGTTTTATTAATTTATCCTATGTTTTTATTTAGACTATGGTTTTGTTATTTGATACATTTCGAGACTAAGGAGTATGTTCCTTACTCTCTCTATATATATGTGTCTCGCAACCCTAATGAAGTTATCCAACCTTTATTCTAAACTCTTGTTCTCTCTTTGACGGCTGCGAGTTCCTTGTAGTCTGAGTGTTCTTGAGTCTTTGTTAGTGAGTCATATCTAACAAAACCCATAAGAGTGATTATCAAGGTGTGTCATATCCGAGATCATCACTTAGGAGTATCAAGAGATCATTCATCCCTCTTGTGTCACCATTCGATCCACCCCCTTGAAGGAGATTGAGTCCCTGATTCTCTTCTTGCAAGGATCTATCCCATTTCTATCCAGAGAAGCATCCTAGGAGTGTATTATGTGGTATCAGAGCAAATCTGGATAGGGAAGTGCTCATTTTCTTCAAACTTTCATTCGATCTGTTCTTGGTGTTCATAGCCATTGATAGATCTGAGTTTTGCTTTATTGTTTCTGTCGATTTGATCTCTTTTCAGTTCAGTATTGCTAGATCTATTGTTTTGTGCTTCGAAATTGCTAGAGTTAAAAGTTTCTATTTTAGATCTGTTAGTGATTCGATCATCTCTTATTGTGATTGTGTTAGATCTGTTGTTTCTACTCTGTTAACTTTCGATCTGTTGTTTAATCTGTTTGAAACTGATAGGTCTTCTCTTGTGTCGTTGAAATCTGATAGTCTTGGGTGTTTTGATCGATTGATAGTGAGTAACTCTTGGTATTCTTGCTGTTTAAGTTACAGAGAATTTCAAAACTTGATCAAAAATCTTTTGCCGCCTAGTCTATCTTGATTTTTGTTTCCTTATTTGGTTTCTTTCTTGAATTCTCTTACTGGCTGAGTTTTGTTGTTTTGATCTCAGGTACCAATGGGTAACGAGAGTGAGGAAGAGGCAGAACTGATGAGAAGGAACAAGATGTTGATGGAAGCCATGACTGCTCAGCTTAATAAGACTATGTTGGAGAGCATGAATGAGATGATGAAACAAAACATGGAAGAGATCAGAAGGGAGATTAGACAAGCTACTGGTCAAGGTCACAGTAATGAGAGCAGGAGGAACCGTCACACTCATACTCCGCAAGAGCATGGTGGTTCACAAGAGACTGATAACTACTATGAGCGCCACCGAAGTGAGAGGAGTGGTTCTTCCTCAGCATCACGAGGCAGTAGAAGGAGAACTCGTCGTGATCATGATGAAAGAAGACCTTACCGTGATGAGCTTTCTGGTTTGAAGCTTAAGATCCCTCCCTTCCATGGCAAAGTCGATCCTGATGCTTATCTTGAATGGGAGAAGAAGATTGAGATTGTATTCAACTGCAAACACTACACCAATATTCAGAGGATTCAATTTGCTGCAACTGAGTTCTATGATTATGCTCTGAGTTGGTGGGATCAACTGGTGACTACTAGGAGGATGAATCAAGAGTATCCGGTTGAGACTTGGCAAGAGATGAAGTCTCTTATGCGCAAAAGGTTTGTGCCTAACCACTACCACAGGGATCTTCATCAGAAATTGAGGAGACTTACACAAGGATCCAATACTGTGGAAGAGTACTACCAGGAGATGGAGTTGCTGATGTTGAGAGCTGGTATATCTGAGGACAGAGAAGCTTCTATGGCTCGGTTTCTTGGAGGACTTAACCGCGAGATTCAAGACAGTGTGGAGATGCAACACTACATTGAGATAGAAGAGATGTTGCACAAAGCTATCCTGGTGGAGCAACAGATTAAGAGAAAGCATCACTCGCGAGGCAACTATGGGTCCAACAAGTATCAGTACACTAAAGAGGAGAAACCATCCCATCTGAAAGATAGCAAGCCTCAGCAGAAAGAAGAATCCAAACCTAGCCTCCCATACAGCAAAGAGAAAAGCAAGGCGGAAGCTACAAGCTCTAGGACTAGAGATGTGAAGTGTTTCAAGTGTCAAGGCAGAGGACACTATGCCAATGAGTGCACCAACAAGAAAGTGATGATTCTACTTGAGAATGGAGAGTATGAATCAGAAGAAGAGCACTCCGGGTCTGATCAAGACAGGTCTGATGAAGGAAGTGAAGTAGAACCAGTGAAAGGAAGATTGTTGGTGACAAGAAGGCTTTTGAACTTGCAAACTAAGACTGAAGAGACTGAGCAGCGCGAGAACCTCTTCTACACTAGGTGTATGGTTCAGGGTAAGGTGTGCAGCCTTATCATTGATGGTGGGAGCTGTGTCAATGTAGCTAGTGAGACCATGGTGAAGAAATTGGGTTTGAAAGTTCAGAAACATCCTAGACCTTACCGGCTGCAATGGCTCAATGAAGAAGGTGAAATGAGAGTCTCCAACCAAGTACTGATCCCTATATCCATTGGTAGATATGAAGATGAGATCTTGTGTGATGTGTTACCAATGGAAGCTAGCCATATCCTTCTTGGTAGACCCTGGCAGTTTGATAGGCGAGTGGTTCATGATGGTTTCAGTAACAAGCACTCTTTTGAGTTTAATGGAAAGAAGACAGTGCTGGTACCTTTGTCACCTAAAGAAGTTCAAGCAGATCAGCTCCAGCTTCAGAAAAAGAAAGAGATCGACCTGAAGCCTGATCAGAAACATCACAGCCTCTATACCAAACAGGGAGATATCAAAAGAATTCTTTACTCTCAATCATCTATTGTTTTACTTATGTTTAAAGAGACTTTACTAACAGTCACTGATCTTACACAGGATTATCCTAGTGAACTAGTCTCTCTTTTGCAGGAGTATACTGATGTGTTTCCAGAAGACAACCCCATAGGATTGCCACCAGTGCGCGGGATAGAGCATCAGATAGACTTTGTTCCTGGCTCCACTCTTCCTAACCGACCAGCATACAGAACCAATCCTGTTGAGACTAAGGAATTGCAAAGACAAGTGGAGGAACTGATGGAGAAGGGCCATATCCGAGAGAGTATGAGTCCATGTGCTGTTCCAGTTCTCCTTGTGCCCAAGAAAGATGGTAGCTGGCGCATGTGTGTTGATTGCAGAGCCATCAACAACATAACAGTGAAGTATCGCCACCCTATTCCTAGATTAGATGATATGCTTGATGAATTGCATGGCTCTAGTGTATTTTCTAAGATAGATCTTAAGAGTGGATATCATCAAATTAGGATGAAAGAGGGAGATGAGTGGAAAACTGCTTTCAAGACTAAGCATGGTTTGTATGAGTGGTTGGTGATGCCTTTTGGCTTAACCAATGCTCCTAGTACTTTTATGAGATTGATGAATCATGTGCTTAGGTCTTTTATAGGAGTGTTTGTGGTAGTTTACTTTGATGATATCCTAGTCTACTCCAAGAGTTTAGAAGAGCATATAGTTCATGTTAGGACTGTTCTTGATGTTTTGAGAAAAGAAAAGCTCTTTGCTAATCTTAAGAAATGCACTTTCTGTACGGATAACTTGGTCTTCCTAGGCTTTGTTGTGAGTGCAGATGGAGTAAAGGTGGATCAAGAGAAGGTGAAAGCCATACAAGAGTGGCCGATTCCTAAAACCATAAATGAAGTAAGGAGTTTCCATGGGCTAGCAGGTTTCTATAGACGATTTGTGAAGGACTTCAGCACTATAGCAGCTCCACTGACTGAGATCATCAAGAAAGATGTAGGATTCAAGTGGGGAGAAGCACAAGAAACCTCCTTTCAAACCCTCAAAGAGAAGCTTACTAACTCTCCTCTCCTTATACTTCCTGATTTCTCTAAAACATTTGAAATTGAATGTGATGCCTCAGGAATTGGTATTGGTGCTGTGTTGATGCAGGATAGAAGGCCCATTGCATACTTCAGTGAGAAACTAAGTGGAGCTACTCTCAACTATGCCACTTATGACAAAGAACTATACGCCTTGGTGAGAGCTCTACAGACTTGGCAGCATTATCTATGGCCAAAGGAGTTTGTCATTCACACCGACCATGAGTCTCTCAAGTATCTCAAGGGGCAAAGCAAACTCAGCAAGAGACACGCCAGATGGGTAGAATTCATTGAAACCTTCCCTTATGTGATCAAATACAAACAAGGTAAGGAAAATATAGTTGCTGATGCACTATCCAGAAGGTATACTCTCTTGAATACTCTTGATGCTAAGTTGCTAGGATTTGAACAACTTAAAGATATGTATGCAACTGATTCTGACTTTCAGGAAGCTTATCAATCATGTGAGAAATATGCTGCAGGGCATTACTTTAGGCAGGATGGATTCTTATTCTATGATAATAGACTGTGTGTGCCTAACTGTTCTTTAAGAGACTTGTTTGTCAGGGAATCCCATGGAGGAAGCTTAATGGGACATTTTGGTATTGCCAAGACTCTTAAGGTGTTGCAGGATCACTTCTTTTGGCCACACATGAAACGAGATGTTGAGAGAATCTGTGGAAGATGTGCAACTTGCAAGGCAGCCAAGTCAAAGATCCAACCCCACGGTTTGTATACTCCTTTACCTATTCCTACTCACCCTTGGAATGATATATCTATGGACTTTGTTGTCGGATTGCCAAGGACCAAAACAGGTAAGGATTCTATCTTTGTGGTTGTGGATAGATTTTCTAAAATGGCACATTTCATTGCTTGTCATAAGACTGATGATGCTTTACATGTTGCAAACCTGTTCTTTAAAGAGATTGTGCGCATTCATGGCATGCCTAGGACTATAGTTTCTGATAGAGATACTAAGTTTCTTAGTTATTTTTGGAAGACTCTTTGGTCTAAGCTAGGTACTAAACTGTTGTTTTCTACTACATGTCATCCACAAACTGATGGACAGACTGAGGTAGTGAATAGAACTCTTGGAACTCTCTTGCGTGCATACATTAAAAAGAATCTGAAATCATGGGAAGAATACTTGCCTCACTGTGAATTTGCTTATAATCATGCTCAACACTCTGCATCTAAGTATTCTCCATTTGAAATTGTTTATGGGTTCAATCCCATTTCTCCTTTGGATCTTATGCCTTTACCTGAGTGTGCTAGGGTCAGTATGGATGGGAAAAAGAAAGCAGAGATGGTGCAGCAGATTCATGAGAAGGCTAGAAAGAACATTATTGAGAAGACAAAGCAGTACACTAAGAGAGCAAACAAGGGTAGGCGTGAGATGATCTTTGAAGTAGGTGACATGGTGTGGGTTCACTTGCGCAAGGAGAGGTTTCCCAAAGAAAGAAAGTCTAAGCTGATGCCGAGGATAGATGGTCCTTTTGAGATCATCCAGAAAATCAATGACAATGCTTACAAGCTTGATCTTCAAGGTAAGTATGATATCAGCAATAGTTTCAATGTTACTGACTTGATCTCTTTTGTTGCAGATGAGCCAGATTTGAGGACAAATCCTTTTCAAGAGGGAGGGGATGATATGATCATGGACCAGTCAAGCAAAGAAGATAAGGAGATCATGGAGGAACCAGCTGATGAAGATGCTCTCACCATGCCTAAGGGTCCCATGACTCGAGCCAGAAGCAAGCAATTCAAAGAAGCCATTGGAGGCTTACTTAAGACATCCATGAAGCAAGAAGAAAGTCTTGGAGGAAGCTTGATCAACCAAGATGCACTTACTACCATTCAAGCCATCTCAGCTCCAAGATAGACATCAAGTGAGCAAGTAACATATGTGTGCTCTTTTTCCCTATCTTTGGTTTTGTCCCATTGGGTTTTCCAAAGATAGGTTTTTAACGAGGCCATATGTTGCTTTCATATCACTCACTTGATGATCTCGGGTTAAGACTACAATAAGACTCTTTATTAGTTTATCCTATGTTTTATTTAGACTATGGTTTTGATTATTTGATACATTTCGAGACTAAGGAGTATGTTCCTTACTCTCTCTATATATATGTGTCTCGCAACCCTAATGAAGTTATCCAACCTTTATTCTAAACTCTTGTTCTCTCTTTGACGGCTGCGAGTTCCTTGTAGTCTGAGTGTTCTTGAGTCTTTGTTAGTGAGTCATATCTAACAAAACCCATAAGAGTGATTATCAAGGTGTGTCATATCCGAGATCATCACTTAGGAGTATCAAGAGATCATTCATCCCTCTTGTGTCACCATTCGATCCACCCCCTTGAAGGAGATTGAGTCCCTGATTCTCTTCTTGCAAGGATCTATCCCATTTCTATCCAGAGAAGCATCCTAGGAGTGTATTAAAACCGAGACATCACTTGCTACAAGTGCCAAGGTAAAGGACATTATGCGAGAGATTGTCCTAATCAAAGAGTCATGATCCTTAGAGAAGATGGAGGATATGAGACTCAAGAAGAAGAAGAAGCGGATGCTACTGATGAAGAGATCACTGATTATCCAGATGAGGGAGAGATACTTGTGACACGAAGAGTACTTAGTGCCATGTTCGAACCAGAAACCATTCAAAGGGAAAACATCTTTCACACAAGATGCACCATTGAATCTAAGGTATGTAGCTTGATCATTGATGGTGGTTCATGTACTAATGTTGCTAGCAAGTACTTGGTTGATAAGCTAGGTCTCAAGACAACTACACATCCAAGACCTTATAGATTGAAGTGGTTAAATGATGAAACCGAGCTAAAGATTGGTGAACAAGTGGAAGTTTCTTTCAGCATAGGCCGATATGCTGATAAGGTAATTTGTGATGTGGTTCCTATGCAAGCTGGTCATCTTTTGCTTGGCAGGCCTTGGCAATTTGACAAGGAGACCATACACAATGGACGCACCAACTACTATAGTTTCACTCACAACAACCGCAAGCACAACCTAGCTCCTTTAACTCCACAACAAGTCTTGACTTGCAAAAGGATATGAGCAAAGGAAACAAGGTAAGTAAGACTAATCTCTATATTAGTCCATCTAAAGTTTTAAAATCTTTAGAGAACAAAACACAGGTGCTACTAATGATCTTTAAGGAAGGTGTTTTGACAGATTATAAAGATCAAGAACTTCCACCAGAAGTTGTGCAACTACTTGAGAAGTTCCCTGATATCTTTCCAGAAGATATTCCTGCTGGTTTACCACCAATAAGAGGAATAGAACACCAGATTGATCTAGTACCAGGAGCTCCATTACCAAACCGACCAGCCTATAGAGTAAATCCGGAGGAAGCCAAAGAATTGGAGAGACAAGTGCAAGACTTGATGGACAAGGGATACATAAGAGAAAGTCTAAGTCCTTGTGCAGTTCCAGTTCTTCTAGTGCCAAAGAAAGATGGGACTTGAGGATGTGTGTTGACTGCCGAGCCATAAACAACATCACCATCAAGTATAGACATCCAATCCCACGGCTAGATGACATGCTAGATGAACTCAGTGGTGCCACTATCTTCTCAAAGATAGATTTGAAGAGTGGTTATCACCAGGTAAGAATGAAAGAAGGAGATGAGTGGAAGACTGCTTTCAAGACCAAGAGAGGTCTCTATGAATGGCTAGTCATGCCATTTGGTCTTACCAATGCTCCAAGTACTTTCATGCGCCTCATGAACCATATTCTAAGGGAGTACATCTGTAAGTTTGTAGTTGTATACTTTGATGATATCTTAGTCTATAGCAACAGCTTAGAAGATCATCTTATTCATCTTGAAAAGGTTTTGGAAACCTTGCGCCAAGAGCATCTTTATGCTAATCTCAAGAAATGTACCTTTTGCACTGATCAACTAGTTTTCCTAGGCTTTGTTGTTAGTTCACAAGGTCTAAAGGTGGATGAAGAGAAGATCAAAGCAGTACAAGAGTGGCCCACGCCAACTACCATAGGTCATGTGAGGAGTTTCCATGGACTAGCAAGCTTCTATAGAAGATTTGTCCGAGACTTCAGCACCATAGCTGCCACATTAACTTCAGTAATCAAGAAAGATGTGGCTTTCAAATGGGGAAGTGAACAGGATGAGGCTTTTCAAAACCTCAAAGATAGTTTAACTAATGCTCCTGTTTTAGTTTTACCTGATTTTAACAAAACTTTTGAGATTGAATGTGATGCATCAGGGACAGGTATTGGAGCAGTGTTGACTCAAGGAGGAAAGCCAGTAGCATTCTTCAGTGAGAAGTTACATGGAGCTACACTCAACTATCCTACCTATGACAAAGAGTTATATGCACTAGTGAGGTCATTGGAGACTTGGCAGCACTATCTACTCTCTAAGGAGTTTGTGATCCACACTGACCACGAGACACTCAAGTATTTGAGAGGACAAACTACCTTGAAGAAGAGGCACGCAAGGTGGCTAGAGTTTGTGGAATCTTTTCCTTACATCATCAAGTACAAGAAAGGAAAAGAGAACATTGTAGCTGATGCTTTGTCAAGAAGGCATGCGCTTATATCTTTGATGGAAGCCAAGGTAATGGGGTTTGAACACATCAAAGAGCAGTACCCGGAAGATCCAGACTTTGGAGACATCTACAAGCAATGCAAGCAAGCAGCATTTGGATCTTTCTATCAGCATGATTAGTTTCTATTTAAAGATAAGAGGTTGTGTATCCCACAAGGTTCCATGCGAGACTTGATCTTGAGAGAAGCACATGGTGGTGGACTTATGGGACACTTTGGGCGTGACAAAACCTTAAGTATAGTGGCAGAACACTTCTACTGGCCACACTTGAGAAGAGATGTTGAGAAGCTATGCGCAAGATGCATTGTTTGTCTCAAAGCTAAATCCAGGTTACATCTGGTGCAGCCCTGGAATGGCTGTATCTCCCTGGATCTCTTGTAGGTGGGTAGATGCTTTGATAATCCTTGCAAACAGAGAATCAAAGACTCAATCTGCTTCAAGGCTTGTGGATAGATGATAGATGTTGATGATGAACTTTGCTAAAGAGCTATGGATTGCTCAGAAGCTGTTTTGCTACTCAAAGACACAGAATCACCCTGTATTGTCTAAGATGGATTCACAAGGAATTCCTTCCTTAAGTGAGGTCAATGTTCTTAAGCTGAACAGAGAAAGCAAGAGACAAAAGCAAGCAAAGCTGCTGTAAAATTATTAGATTCAAAGTTGTTTCTCTCTTGGCTGCTGCCGTGAGTTTTAACACCAAAACAAGTCCTAACCTAACCAAATTGGTTAAGAATTTCGAAATCCCTCCCTAATCCCAATTAAAATTGGTTTACTAATCCTAATTTGTCTCTGGTTTGAATTAAATGAAAACCAATGAAAACCAAATAAGCCCAGCCCAATTACATTGCAATTAAATTAAACCAACAGGCTGGTTTATCTTGAATCTCTCCTCCTGGTCTTGTACCCACGAAATTGGCTAAGTATTTAAGACTCTCCACTTGTACTCTCAGCCTTAATCGAGTTACTGGTCCGGTCCACAAGCTGGCTAGCTCGTCTGGTTCTTCTCTGCTCAAGTCTGGCTCTTCTCTGCTCAAGTCTGGCTCTTCTCTGCTCAAGTCTAGCTCTTCTCTGCTCAAGTCTAGCTCTCCCTCGTCAGACTCACTCAGCTCTCCAATGTCTCTACTCATGGCTACACCATCCCCTCCTCCTTTAAAAAAGATTTGTCCTCAAATCCAAGCTCTGTAGGATGATAGAACCTTGATCACTCAACAACAGATTGCATGATCTGGCCTTGGGAGATATGATCACTTCTCTAATCTCTCCAGGGTCAAACACAAAGTATTGCAATCCTTCTTCATGTCTCAACAATATCTTGGAACTTTTCTCATGGCATGTAGCTTCTAAGGTAGATGATTCCTCCACTTTGTTGAGTTTAAAGCTGGCTGCTCCACTCCAGGATGATCCTACACACTTCCTGCTGATGAACATGAGACCATGTACTCTCAGTTTAACCTCCTTATGGTCAGGGGGTCGTGTGGTATGGTCCCCATACTCATCCTCCAGTTCTGGCTTCTCTTTAACCACCACCAGTTCATGTTAGCTCTGCTCAGCTTGTTCTGATCAGTTATGAACCTGATAAAGGACGTGTTGCCTCCTGACTCTCCTTCATTTTTACTGCAGCTACTCAAGATCACACCATCCTCTCTCCCTTCAAAAAGATTTGACCCTCCTCCTTTAACAGGATTGTCCTCAAATCCGAGCCTTGTAAGATGATAGAACCATTCTCCTTATGCTCCAAAAGCAATGCCTTTATTGCTATGAGAAATCTGAGCACATAAAGCTCCCTCCAGGCTCAAACACAAAGAATTGTAAGCCTCTCACGTGTCTTAGATACCCAGGTGAGATGTTCCCATTGCAAACAACACTTAAGGCACACTGCTCCTTCTCATTGTTTAGCTTAGATCTCACTGCTTCTGATTGAACTTTTCCCCACTGATACCAAGAACAAGCCTTGATCTTAGACTTCTGGGCACGTGGTCTCAGCTTAGAGAAACCAGAAACTAGCATTGGTTCTTCCTGATCATGCAAGAACCCTTCCAACTCAAGCTTCAATGCTGCTGCTATTTGGATCAGATTGCTGGTAATGCTTTTATGCACACAAAAGCTCCCTCCTGGTTCAAAAACAAGGTGTTGCAGCCCCTTAACAAACTTCAGATGATCTACTATGCTGGTCTGAATCCATACAGGAGGTTTGATTAGTAGATCACAAGAAAAAGATTTAATGATATCACCTTCTTGAACCACAGTTATAACTGCCAATTCATGAGCTTTAGGTGATCCATTAAGCACTCCTTCTTCAGCTTTGTTTTGACCAGGCACGTGATCACATATAACTGATGATCTCTCCTCTTGTTTCAGATCATCATGCAAGTAATCTCCTTGACAAGAAGTGGCTGGTTCTAGTGCTCTCTCACCCTGTTTTGCTGCAGTTTCTTCTTTCTTCTCTGCTAGTTCCTTCTGGTAACAACTTAGCTCATCAGCTCTTGATGCTGGACGTGGCACTGACCTCTTTTGAGGAATATTCACCACAGCAGTGAGTGAGTGATCGACCATGTTCCTGAGTTGTTGCTTGAACTGTGGGCTTTGCAATTCCTCAAGATATGCTTGATGTAACTGCAATTTTCTTGCTGCCTCACCACCATAGTATGTCCTTGGCTCATCTTTTGGTGTTCTAGCACCTTTAGCTGACCCAGATTGGCTGTGCATCCTTTCCAAATCAGTTTGACCATACCTCTTGGCTACAAACCTTTTCTTCATGACAGCCTTCATCTCATACCAAGAAGAAATCTGTTGCTCTCCATATTGTCTCCTGGTATTAGCTGTCTGATACCACCAATCAAGTGCATAACCACATAAACCAGTAGATGCCAATTGAGCCTGCTTCTCTGCTGTGTACCCCTGAAACTTAATAATTAAATCCATCTCCTTTTCCCATTCTAGATATGTATCAGGATCAAAGTCCTCATAGAAAGGTGGAATCTGGATCTGTTTTTTTCTTCTTTGCAACAGCTCTCTTGTCACTGGTTGTTTAGCCTTCTCTTCTTGTTTTCTAAAATAAAACATAGTAGATTGCTGGATAGTAGATACAGGTCGTGACCTAGGTTAAGAAAATCAACCCTAAACCTTCAAGAGGCTCTGATACCACTTGGTGCAGCCCTGGAATGGCTGTATCTCCCTGGATCTCTTGTAGGTGGGTAGATGCTTTGATAATCCTTGCAAACAGAGAATCAAAGACTCAATCTGCTTCAAGGCTTGTGGATAGATGATAGATGTTGATGACGAACTTTGCTAAAGAGCTATGGATTGCTCAGAAGCTGTTTTGCTACTCAAAGACACAGAATCACCCTGTATTGTCTAAGATGGATTCACAAGGAATTCCTTCCTTTAAGTGAGGTCAATGTTCTTAAGCTGAACAGAGAAAGCAAGAGACAAAAGCAAGCAAAGCTGCTGTAAAATTATTAGATTCAAAGTTGTTTCTCTCTTGGCTGCTGCCGTGAGTTTTAACACCAAAACAAGTCTAACCTAACCAAATTGGTTAAGAATTTCGAAATCCCTCCCTAATCCCAATTAAAATTGGTTTACTAATCCTAATTTGTCTCTGGTTTGAATTAAATGAAAACCAATGAAAACCAAATAAGCCCAGCCCAATTACATTGCAATAAATTAAACCAACAGGCTGGTTTATCTTGAATCTCTCCTCCTGGTCTTGTACCCACGAAATTGGCTAAGTATTTAAGACTCTCCATGTAAGTAAATGAAGAACAAAGTGATGAACAAGTGAAGAAGATGAACTCGTGAGAGAGAGAGAGAGAGAGAGAGAGAGAGATGTTGCAAAGTAAAGAGAGAGTAAAGAAGGATTTATTTCCTTGATTGATTCTGAATGAATACATACACTATTTAAAGACAAGTTAATAGACATCAGGACAAAGAGAATAGAATAAATAAATCATGGAGCCTGGCGTGTGATAGGGACAGCTCCTAAACGGTCTTCAGGCCACCACTCTCTAAGTAGAACATGTGATACTTCCTTTTTAATATTGTTTCTTGCTTGCAACATCACACAACGGCTCCTTTGACTTCTGAGCTGTGTATTGGCGAGTTTATACTTCCCTTGCCTTGCAAGGTAAGTTGTGTTGATGATTGATAACTTGAGATACAAGTCTTGTACGGACAGACTTGTTCTTCAGGTAACTATAAACCTTCATGCTTCCACTCGCCATATACTCATCTCTTCTCTTCCTCTTTATCCTTCATGTCTTTATGTCAATACTCCCCCTCAAGCTTAGCCATACAGCATGGTTAAGCTTGGACATCATGAAGACATCCCTCATTAAAACCTTTATGTGTAAAACCCAGTGGGACAAAAACACATAAAGGAAAAAGAGTAGATGCTTCATGACAGAGGAGATCATGATCTAGCCAAGTCTATGAGTCCCAATCTCGGATGGATGAACTCACAGACCTTGGTGCTTGCTCCTTTGGTGAAGATGTCAGCTAGCTGATCTTCACTTCTAGTATAGCAAGGTAGGATGATCTTCTGCTCCACTGCTTGTCTAACCTTGTGACAATCCACTTCAATGTGCTTTGTTCTCTCATGGAAGACTGAGTTGGAAGCTATATGAATGGCTGCCTGGTTGTCACAGTGCATGGTGATTGGTGTTGTTGTCTCTATGCCCAAGTCGCTTAGCAAGTTTCTGATCCAAATGAGCTCACTGGTCAGCTTCCTCATTGCCCTATATTCTGCTTCAGCACTTGAACATGATACCACCTTCTGCTTCTTGCTTTTCCAAGTAACCAGATTGCCTCCTATAAAAGTGCAATAGCCTGTAGTAGACCTCCTGTCTACTCTATCACCAGCCCAATCTGCATCACAGTATCCCACAATCTCTGTACTCTTGTTGCATCCCATCCATACACCTTGACCAGGAGCTTCCCTTAGATATCTCATGATCCTCTCCACCATCTTCCAGTGATGAACCTTGGGAGTTTGCATATGCTGACTGACTTGGTTTACAGCAAAGCAGATGTCTGGTCTTGTGATGGTAAGATAGATCAGCTTCCCCACCATTCTTCTATAGAGTTTGAAATCGCCAAAAAGGGTATCTTCAATCTCCCCCTCACGCAAGACTTTGTAACCTTCTTCAAGTGGTGTCTTAGCTATTCTTGCTCCAAGTTCTCCTGCCTCATTTAAAAGATCAAGTGTGTACTTTCTTTGAGATAAGAATAGCCCCTCCTTAGAGCGGCATATCTCAATCCCTAGAAAGTACTTTAGCTCACCCAAATCTTTAATATCAAAGCTAGACTTAAGGAAAGCTTTAGTAGAGATGATACCTTCCTTGTTGCTTCCTGTGATGATAATATCATCTACATAGATCAGAATCACCACAATTCCTTGTTTGCTTGTGAGGGTGAAGAGAGTGTGATCAGCTTCTGATTTTACAAACCCTCTTCCATTGAGAGTTGTACTCAGCTTGTGGTACCAAGCTCTTGGTGACTGTTTTAATCCATAGATGGCCTTCTTTAATCTTAAGACATTTCCTGGCTTGACCATGTCTTCCATACCAGGAGGTGGTCTCATGTAAACCTCATCCTCTAGCTCTCCTTGTAGAAAGGCATTCTTGACATCCATCTGCCATAAATCCCATTCCAAGTTTACAGCCAAGGAGAGAACAATCCTTATGGTGTGGAGCTTAGCTACTGGTGCAAAAGTATCCAAGTAGTCTTCTCCATAGACTTGGGTGTATCCTCTTGCAACTAGCCTTGTCTTTTTCCTTTCTGGTTTCCCATTTGCTTGGTACTTGATGGTGAAGAGTAGGCGGCTTGTGACTGCTTTCTTTCCTTTAGGCAGTTCAGTCTCATACCAAGTGTCATTCTTGATCATGGCTCCAACTTCATCTCCAACAGACTCTCTCCACTCATCATCCTCCATAGCTTCTTCATAAGTCTTTGGAATGTATTCTTGATCCAGGTTGATGATGAAAGCTACATGCTCTTGAGGATAGCTTGCAAAGGAGCAGGTTGCTTGGATAGGATGAGCCACTGCATTGCTGTTGAAGTATACTCTGGTGTTGCTCCAGTTTGATGGATCTTTTCTCACTCTGGTACTTCTTCTCAATGGTTGAATCTGCTCCTCTATCACTGCTTCTTCCTGTTCCTGCTCACCCTCATACTGATCTCCACTAGACTGATCAGAATCAGCACCATCTTGATCATGGACTGATGTTGAATCATCTTCTGGTGTTGACTCATTCTCATTGCCCCCCTCAGGATCAGGATGGACTGGTTCCATAATTGGGACTGTTGCTTCAATAGGAACAGCAGCTGGTGGTGATGGAGTGGTGTTAGGCGCCTCACTGTTACTAGGCTGAGAGATGCCTAAGCTTTCCAAGATGGTTCTCAGGTTGTTTGCTCTATCAGATGGTCCTTGTGAGAGATCTCTAAGACTGTCCCAGCTCTTCTCATCATAGTAACCCTTGGATTCTACAAACTTCACATCCCTTGAGACCATTACTCTTCTTAACTCAGGTATGTAGCACTTGTAGCCTTTCTGTGTATGAGAATATCCAATGAACATGCCCTTGACACTCTTGGCTTCCAGCTTGTTTCTCTGTTCTCCTGGTGTCAAGACATAGCAAACACACCCAAACACACGCAAGTGATCAAGGGGAGGTTTGATTTTGTTTAATACCTGAAAAGGAGAGACATCTTGGAGGACTTTGGTTGGTATCCTGTTGATTAAATAGCATGCAGAGACCACAGCATCACCCCAAAATCTCTTAGGAACATTGGTGTGAAACATCATGCTCCTTGCAACCTCCATAAGATGGCGATTTTTCCTCTCAGCCACTCCATTTTGTTGTGGTGTGTAAGGGCAGCTTGTTTGATGTATTATTCCATGTTTTGCTAGGTGTTGTTTGAAAGCATTGCTAGTATATTCTCCTCCATTATCAGACCTAAAGATTTTTATCTTAGAGTTGAAATGGTTAGTCACATAGTTTTGGAAGTTTAGAAAAGCTTCAAAAACTCTATCTTTACTAGAAATCAATGTGAGCCAAGTAAACTTTGATTTTTCATCTATGAATGTCACAAAATATTTATGGTTTTCTCTAGATACACAAGGTGCTGTCCAAACATCAGAGTGAACTAGATCAAAACAATTCTCATAAATAGTCATAGATTTAGGAAAAACAGATTTGCAATGTTTACCAAGGATACAAGCCTCACAAGTTTCATTTTTAAAAGACAGATTAGGCAACATAAGACTTAAAGCTCTAGAATGAGGATGACCTAATCTAGCATGCCATAATACATCACTAGTTAAAACAGAAGCAGAATTAAAAGCATAAGTAGAATCTGATAACAGCTTGGTGTCTTCAAGTAAATAAAGCTCTCCCTTGCTCACACCTTTTCCCAGCATCTTACTGGTCTTAATATCCTGAAAGCACACATCATTAGGACTAAAAATAACATGGCAATTAAGATCAGTGGTTGCTTTCTTAACAGATAGTAAGTTAGAGGTGAAACTAGGCATATACAAGGCTTGAGACTCTTTTTCAAACAATTTCAGATTTCCTACTCCTTCAATAGGTACTCTATCACCATTAGCAATTACTACACTGCCTAGAGCTGGTTTAACATTACTAATCAGATTAACATCCCTAATCATATGATGGGAAGCTCCTGAATCAATAATTAGAGATCTAGCAGGGTGTGATGCATGGTGAATAGAATTTAAAGCATTAACATTAATGTTACCAGAGTTTGCATTGAGTGCTTTGATAAGAGCCTCAATGTCTGACTTGCGGATGAATGCATCATCCTGAGCTGGTGTCATGGCGTGTGAGGAGAAGGATCCACCAGTGTGGGTAGTTGAGACCATAGCCTTCCCATCTGTGGTGTCTTGAACTCTTGCCTCATGTGCTCTGTTTTGTTGGGGCCTGTTTGTTGAAACTGGCCTGAGGTGAGGATGGAGAAACCAGCAGCTTGTCTTGGAGTGTCCCTCCTTCTTACAATGCTCACAAGTCACAGACTTGTCTCCTCCCCTTCTTGGTTTGAAGTAGGCTTTGTTAGCTGAAGCACTCTCCACCTTCTCAGCCTTGTGCGCCAGTGAGAGTCCTCCTTTTCCACCTCCAAAGAGACCATCTGAGCCTATCTCCTTTTGGAGTCTAGCACAAACTTCATCATAGCCTGGAAGCTCCTTGTCTCTTAGTATATGCCTCACCACATCATTGAAGCTTGGGTTAAGTGTGAGAAGCAGTCCAAAGACTTTGTCTTGCTCACGCCTGGCTTCAAGTGTATCAGGGTCATTGGTGCTTGGCCTTAGCATCTCTAGCTCAGACCACAGCTGACTGTACTTCCCAAGATGCTTGGTGAAGTCTCCTTCTTCCTGCTCCAAGTTGTTGATGGCTCTCTTCACTTCAAAGATTCTGGTGAGGTTTGAAGTGTTGCCAAAGACCTTGTGCAAGGTATCCCACAGCTGTTTTGTTGTGGTACAGTGTGAATAAGAATCCATTAATGGACCATCAAGTGAGCTTTGCAAGGTAGACAGCACCATGAGGTCTTCCTGAGCCCATTTGCCTTCATCCACCACTACAACCTCCTTGCCATCTTCTCCTTGGGTGATTTTCTTTGGGGCAGAGCCTGAAGTGACATGCTCCCAATATCCTCTACCTCCAAGGGCTGTCCTGGCCATTCTAGACCAGGTGATGTAGTTTCCTGGTCCCTTGAGTAGACATGGAATTCTCACTGGTCTGTAATCCTCCATCTTCTTCTTAGAGTTTCAAGTAAATTTTTCAAGAATTCTCAAGACAGAAACAAGTAAATCTCTCTAAACTGAGGAAAAACAAGTTTAAAATCAAGGTTAACTCTCAAGAAAATTAAATGGGGACAGAAGAGAGTGAGAACAGCCAAGAGAAGAATTTAAAAATTTCCAGAAACTCAAGAACACAGATTTATTATCCACTGGATAAAAGAAATCTGAGGTGAGATTTGAGAAAGTAAAAGAGTGAATCAAGAAAGAAAGTAAAAACAGAGTGTATTGCGGAAGGATTTTAGGTTCTCAAGAGCTTAAGCTCTGATACCATGTAAGTAAATGAAGAACAAAGTGATGAACAAGTGAAGAAGATGAACTCGTGAGAGAGAGAGAGAGAGAGAGAGAGAGAGAGAGAGAGAGATGTTGCAAAGTAAAGAGAGAGTAAAGAAGGATTTATTTCCTTGATTGATTCTGAATGAATACATACACTATTTAAAGACAAGTTAATAGACATCAGGACAAAGAGAATAGAATAAATAAATCATGGAGCCTGGCGTGTGATAGGGACAGCTCCTAAACGGTCTTCAGGCCACCACTCTCTAAGTAGAACATGTGATACTTCCTTTTTAATATTGTTTCTTGCTTGCAACATCACACAACGGCTCCTTTGACTTCTGAGCTGTGTATTGGCGAGTTTATACTTCCCTTGCCTTGCAAGGTAAGTTGTGTTGATGATTGATAACTTGAGATACAAGTCTTGTACGGACAGACTTGTTCTTCAGGTAACTATAAACCTTCATGCTTCCACTCGCCATATACTCATCTCTTCTCTTCCTCTTTATCCTTCATGTCTTTATGTCAATACTCCACTTGTACTCTCAGCCTTAATCGAGTTACTGGTCTGGTCCACAAGCTGGCTAGCTCGTCTGGTTCTTCTCTGCTCAAGTCTGGCTCTTCTCTGCTCAAGTCTGGCTCTTCTCTGCTCAAGTCTAGCTCTTCTCTGCTCAAGTCTAGCTCTCCCTCGTCAGACTCACTCAGCTCTCCAATGTCTCTACTCATGGCTACACCATCCCCTCCTCCTTTAAAAAGATTTGTCCTCAAATCCAAGCTCTGTAGGATGATAGAACCTTGATCACTCAACAAC